>NC_137028.1:29016216-29303716 GCF_032717465.1 Coenobita brevimanus | reverse complement strand
ATGGAAACACTAAATACAACTTAGATAATATAGAAATTAATAAATCAGAACGAGAGAAAGATTTAGGAGTCAAGGTTAGTAGAGACCTGAAACCAAGGGAACTGTGTATTAATGTGAGAAATAAAGCAAACAGTGTCCTAGGATTGATTTCGTGACTCGTGAGCAACAGGACATCTGAAACAATACTGCAACTTTACCTAGCATTAGTAAAGCCACATTTAGACTATGTAGTGCAATTCTGGTGTCCAGAGAATGGACAGAAATCCGTTAGAAAATGTAATGAGAAGAATGACAAAAATTATATATAATGTTCGGAATCTTTCGTATGAAGACAGATCAAGAAGACTAAATCTGCAATAACTAGAAAGGCAGATCATGAGAGGAGACTTTAACTGAGATGCTTAAGTTGATAAAGGGAATTAATAAGGGCTATATTAGCAAGATACTCAAAGTTAGCATACAATATAGAGCTAGAAGTATGGTTTGAGACTAGATAAATTCCGTTTTAGTAAGGAAATAGGTAGAAATTGATTTGGCAGTACAGTAGTGGACGTATGGAATAAACTACCTAGTGATGTAGTTGCTACCCTTGCAGTGAGAGTTTCAAGCGTAAGTTAGATAAGCATATGACAAGAAAGGGTTGAATATAAAAATATTCTAATAATCTGTACTAATTAATTTCTTCTTCTTTTCAGGTCTTACTACGATAATCTCTTTTCGTTCACACTTTCTTAAAAATGTCCACGCCATTTTTTAAGACTGCGAGGTGCTCCTTTGACGTTTTCCTGCCGGTTTCGGCTGGAGTGTCTGGTGGGTGGGGGAAAGCCTTTCACTTCGCACTCTTTGCCTTATTCTAGTAGTTTAATTATCCTTGTAGAAGCTGCCTACCATGGGCCAACAGGCCTACTGCAGTTATCCTCTCTTCATGTGTTCTTATAATAAAGAAGATTCACAGACCGTAAGCAGGAGAAATGTACAGAGAGTGGATGCTACTAGGGAGATGGGAGCATGGCGTGAATGTGATTTTGCACCATAGGCCTGAGAATCCAGAGAGGAGAGGGGTTCGAGAGAAAATGTTTCTGGGGGATTTTTCGATGTCAAGAATCAATATTAAGCAAAAGTTAAAGTAACTAGGATAAACCACATACTCCGTAAAGCCTTATATTGCATTATGAAGTGTACTTTAGGGATAACATTTTATAAGGCAGTTGAGAGGGGAAAATATGAGAATTAGATTACATCAATTAATGGCTATTCTAGACAGAGAACGGACCCTAAGGTGAAGGATTTAAGTAGAGATGTGTCATACTCCTTCATTAAAATATAAATCCCCTCTAACCTTATTAAAATTGTAAGGAGATATCAACATAAAAACCTTAATCGGTGTAGACATACTGTATGGCCTGTGTGGTGTGCTGTTAGTCACAGGTATAAAAGCAACAAAGACCTGTAGTACTACTTATATTTCTAAAAATGATACTTGGTTGATTCTTCCTCTGTTGAATGCTTTGATAATTTACATTGAGTGAAAAACATAGAGCCACATATTAAAAGTGATAGTGCAAAGTTGGGGGAAAACCGCACTCTTTTAAAATAACATGTGATGCACAATATTCATAATCCAAAAGCGTGCCTCACCTATGTGTGCTTTTGCTGACTACAAAATGTAACTTGTGATGCAGGCTGGTCACGTGTTACAAAAGTAGGTGATCCAAAATTGCCTTAAAGTCAGGAGTTTGCCTAAACCTTTGCGCTATTACTGATAATATTACGGTCGACAGATTTTTCCTTCTAATCGTGTTACATGCTTTCGCTTGTGTGTGTGTGTGTGTGTGTGTGTGTGTGTGTGTGTGTGTGTGTGTGTGTGTGTGTGTGTGTGTGTGTGTGTGTGTGTGTGTGTGTGTGTGTGTGTGAGTCCTACGTTAAGCATAGTTCTGACAGCCCTTTCCTAAGGTAGTATAATCTTCCTACTTATCTTACAACTTCCCAGCCACTACTTGGGCTCTAATACCCACCGCCCGTATTGAACATATAGTGGGGCTCTCCCATTCATGACTGGTATATCGGTATTAGCGACGGTGTTTTGATTACAGGCAAGTCGGTCTTCCGAAGGACATGTAAAATTTATATAACAAACTTCAGATATTCAGACTATTCCATGCCGCAGACTGGGATTCAGATCACGCCGTTTCATGCAACAAGACCACTAGTGTGTGAGAGTAAAAATGATTAAGAATATTCATATGCTCAAACAATTCCTTCTGTGTGCAGGTCAGGAGTGGTGAGTTAATGCATTCCTTGACCCACTACCACTACACCACCTGGCCAGATCACGGAGTACCTGGTGAGGCCCACACAATGGCCACCTTGCTGCGTCACGTCATCACTACTCACAAGGAAGGTATGCATGGAAAATTATAGATACATTTTATTGAACAATTTGTGCTAAAAAAAATTGCAGTTATTGGCACTTCTGTCTATATCTTAGTATCTATTGCCAGCACCCTTAATACCATGAAGGATGACCACAAACAAATCGCCTTCACGTCGCCCTGTCCCGTACCATTTGACTGCCTTCCCTTCAACTCGCACCACTCTATCTATCTGTCTATCTATCATCCAATCCTACATTGGCCCGTGAGGAGAGTAGGAGCCCGGGGCTAGGCAGTTGGTCCCGACATTTAAGTTGAGAGTGACCAGCCTCACTCATCCCTGAGTGGCATTACACGAGGAATCAACCCCAACCACCCCTTGGATATAAACCTTCACTGGCTCAATCCGATTAGAGCGCAGTAATTACCCACTAAACCACCAGGCGCCAAAATTTGGTTATATGGTTACCACCCAGCGTTGTAAATGGTTTCCTGGTGTACAGGAAACCATTTGGTTTGTCACTCAGTGTAGAGTGACCCACAGACAAAAGGAAGAGAAAAGAATGAAGGAAAGAAAGACAGAAGAGGGAGTGTAAAGTTGCCCATAGGCAGAAGGACAAGGAAAGAATGAACGAAAGGAAGACAGAAGAGGATGGAAGGAAAGAGGGATGGAGTCCACTCTCTTCCATACATTTTTCAGCTCTATCCCTTCATTTCATCCTTGCTATCCCTCTCTACCTCACTCACATACACTCGTCTAGTCAGTCTCTCAGTTTCCATGCTAACAAGTTACATAAATCATCTATTTCTATGGAGAATCAATAATGATTGATTCTCCATTTAATTATAATTTGTTTCCTTAGTTTCGATAACCTACACAGGTATTCATTTCATCTCCAGACTCTTCCCCCTTGTCTTTTATGCCGTTTTCTAATCTTATTCACACAGGCAAACGCACAAAAACAAACTTACATAGACAAAAGTGATAGAGAAACAAATGCATGCAACTAAACAAAAACACAAACACAAGTAAACACGAAATATATTAGTTAAAAAACAAAAAAAAGACACAGACACACAAGAGAGCACAAACAGAGTCACAGTGAAACATAAGCTAACACAGAACACTAACATTAAAACAGGCAAGAGACAAACACAAACTCAAACACTAAAACCAGCTGAAAACACACACAGAAAATAACACACAAAACACAAGAAAACAATCACAAAGGCATAACAATACAAACACACAAAACACCACAAAGCAAAAATATTCTTACACAACAACACGCATGTATACACGAAAACATCCACAAAAACATACAAACACACCTACAAACACACAATCACACAAATCATGCGCGGATACACTAAAACACGCAAGCGCGGAAACACACACAAAAAATAAATGACCACAGAGATATATACATATATATAAACACAGGAAACACACAGCAGCACAGAACACACACCGACCAACATACACTTTCACAAACAGAAACACACAAACACAGCCACAGAAATGAAAACACAGAAACATTCTTATGACATTTTACTTTTCCTATTTAGCCTGCCTATCAGTTTCTCTCTTTTAGTATAATGACATTGTATATTCGTATATCAAGAGTATCAAGTATTCTTAAAATGTGTATCAGTAATAACAAGTTCGTGTTTAGTAGATGTGCTAAGGTACCAGTAAGTTCCATTCCTATTACTGGATTCAAAGTACACTGATATATTTATATACATATATTATGAAGAAAATGTGACAATTCCTAGTTCCTTATTCCGTAAATGGTGACTTGCAGTTCCTTGTTTTCATAGGTAAATGAAATTGTTTAGCTAACTCTTTATGTCGTCATCTATTCCTCCTTTCTTCCCTATATTTTGGCACAGTGAGAGAGAGAGAGAGAGAGAGAGAGAGAGAGAGAGAGAGAGAGAGAGAGAGAGAGAGAGAGAGAGAGAGATTCGTGACGTGTACCTTATCTCCATATATAATAATTGGGAGAATTGAATATGTCTTCAGGTTATTGGTAGTCCATTGTCAATTCACAATTCTCCTAAAAATCTATTATATAGATAATGTCCATGTTTCTTGCTTCTCTTACTGTTCATGTTGATATCTTTTGTCGTCTTTTGCTGTTTTCGTTTAGCCTATACTCATGTCTGACCTTCGTTCCATCCTCAAACAGGCTAACTCTAATTATGGCTTGGCTCCTCTTTTCCCTGTCTCAGGTTTCTCAGGCTTCTGTAGTTTATGTGATCCGATGCTCCTCTGTTACTAATGATCTATTTGAACTGCTCCCTTTTCATTTCGTAGTGAGCGGCTCTCTTCTTATGGCTATTATTTCCATTAACGTGTTCCTTCTATCACAGCATCTTACGTCTGTCTACTTCACTGACTCCTCAACCCTCGATGATTGTGGGCCTGTCTTTCAGTCCCCTGATCTGTGCCCAATCTACATGTTCTTCATTCTGTCTACTACTGTTGTTCCCTGCAAAACAGCTCTTGTCTGTAATCCCTCTTTTCTGTCTTTGTGCTCCTTCATTCCTCCTCCATCCTCTCCTGTGTTTCATGATTATGTTAGTCTTGTTCAGTACTTCTGTTTTGGTTTTGTCTTGGACTGTTCAGAAAGTATCGAACCTTACACTGTAACAAAAAAGAAATATCTAACCTGTTGAGCTAGGACATTAATTCCTCTCAAAGTAAGCCCCTTCTGACTTTACACACGTAGCCCAGAGTTCTTTCCACCGCCTGAAACATTTTTCAGGGTCGGTTTTCGGTATCTCCTGAAGGTGCTACGTCGCATTCATCATGATCTCTTCGGAAGAACGTTGCTCAAGATATGATGGAGTGTGCAAATCGCGATCTAGTCTTTCTGAAGACTGTTATCGCTGAAGATGAGATTTGAGTGTATGGGTACGACCCAGAAACCAAAGCACAGTCGTCCCAGTGGAAGCATGCAGGGTCGCCTCGGCCAAAAAAAGCACGACAGGTCCGCAGCAAGGTGAAATGCACTCGCATGTTGACATTTTTTATTTTTGGCAACCGTGGTGCTGTGCATCACAAACACGCATAAGGTCAGACTGTCAACAAACGTTACTCCCTCGACGTTATCCGTCGTCCTCATGACGCAGTTCGTCGGAAGAAACCAGACCCTTTGAAAGGGGCAAGTTGGAAGTGGCACCATGACAACGCCCATGCCCATTCTTCATAACTGATTCAAGAATTATTGGCCAAGCACAACATCCCACAGATCCAGCACGCTCCTTACTCACCAGAAATGGTTCCGTGCAACTTTTGGTCATTCCTCCAGCTTAAAACGTCGCTGAAGGGTCCTCGATTTCAGACGAGAGAAGAGACCACGATGAGTGCGACGAAGCACCTTAGGGAAACAACGAAAACCGGCTTTTAAAAATGTTTCAGGAAGTGGAAAGAACGCTGAGCTACATGTGTCGAGTCAGAAGGGGCCTACTTTGAGCAGGATTAGTGTCCTAGTTCAACAGGTTAGATTTTTATTTATTTATTTTTTTTAGAGCCCAAGGTCTGATACTTTCTGAACAGACCTTAGTCCATGCTGGTTATTTGTTTCCATACTACCTTGTATTATTAATCTGTCCAGTCTGAGTCCATTTCTACTTACCCTTTACGTCGCCCACAGTTTTAGCGTTCTTGAACCTCTGAATATTTCCATCAATCTGCTCATTAACACTTGGTCCCTTACTTTTGAGAGGTAGATGTTGACTCACATTTTTGTGCATGGATGAAGGAACCAAAGGCCAAGAGTCCGCAAATTGTTCCCTACAAGAAAAATAAAAAACAAGATAACAGAGAGCCAGATTCAAGATCCTTTCGTTTCTCTTGTTCGTCGTTCTTGTGTTCACCCTGCTGTGTCTGTCCTTGTTGTTGGTGGTACTGACTGATCGTTGTATTGTTTTGTTAGGCTCAAGGACGACCGTCGTCAGCAGATTTGTGTTGCAAGGGGTATGGTTTCTCAGTTATATACCAGTATTCATTCACTGGGTTCATTCTAAGTCTGAACGCCGTAATTATATATAAATTTTTCATTAATTCTCTCATCTAATATGTACAATTATTAGTTTGCCATTGCACTTTATGTTGTGTTATTGTATGCGGTTGGATGCACCTACATCCGATGGTCGAGCATTTGTAATATGCTTTTTTTTTTTTTTTTTCACTATCATCTTAAATGTCGGGACCAACCGCCTAGCCCCGGGCTCCTACGCTCCTCATGGGGCAATGTAGGATTGGATGATGGATGGATGGATTTTTTTTTCCATTAATTTTGTCTGTTCGCTTCTATGTGCGAGTATTACTTATCTGATTATGTATAACAATACAACAAGTTCATGTTTAATATAAATGCTTTAGATCATTGCCATACCAGTATTTTCTGTTCCTGTTTTATATATACAGCACTCTTGATGTTAATCCAAGTGAAATAAATGTGAACAGATAGATAAATATAGCTAGGAAGAGAGAATATTTGACAAGTCTTGATCTCATCCCTTTTTCCATATTCCGTGAATTATAATGGAAACTGATTTGACTGGAAACTCCTTGTTTTCATACGTAACCGGTGATTTTCTTTAGCTCACACACTACGTTGTTAAACCTTCCCATTCTCACATCTAAATAATGCAAGAGAGTAATGACAGAGAGAGCTGGTTGAAGAGAGAGCGCGGGATGGGGAAAAGTGTGATGTTCAAGCTGCTTGATTTCAGTACCTTACCTAAAAAAAGGAAAAGAAAAAGGAAGAAGCGGACAGACCTGCATTTTGTTTTTTCCGAATCCGACATTGACCAAGATAACTTGGATCTGAAGTTAACAATATTCAACCTGCAGAAACTTATTCAAAATGAAGACGAACGTAAACATAAACACACACACACACACACACACACACACACACACAGGACTACAACACAGACAACATGCATATATATATATATATATATATATATATATATATATATATATATATATATATATATATATATATATATATATATATATATACATATATATATATTAATGATATTTTCGCAACTGACTGATTATGTGTTTGTAGATGATAGAATGAGGTGTGTAATGGATGAAAAAAGCATATAGAGGCTGGGGAGTGGAATTTCTGACCACCACTTGGTGGTGGTGATAGTCAAGGTTCAAAAGAAAAGGAGAAATAGAAGAAGGAAAGAACAGGAGGAAGTAGTTCATACAAGGATGAGATAAGATGGAAAAAATGCAGAATATAAAAGAGAAGTGGAGGAACGATTGGGTAACTATAATTTGGAGCAGATGGGAGAGGTGGAAGGTGTGTGCAAGATTTTCACGGACGAAATCTGTGCAGCATGTGAGGTGGTGTGTGGGGTGAAGAGAAGGCAGATGGGGATGCAAGGAACAGCATGATGGAATGAAGAGATGAGACAGGTTGTGGCACATATGAAAGCATATAGTGAGTGAATGAGGAACGAGAGGGTGGAGGAAGCTGAGAGACGGAAGAGAGAGTTATATGTAGAGAGGAGGAGAGAGGTGAAAAGATGAAGAGAGAATAAGAAGAGAGAGGAGGAGGAATATGGAAGGAATTTGAGTGTAATGTCGAGGGCATATAAGAAATTGTTCTGGAAAGAGGTAAAGAGAGTTAGATAGGGTGATAAAGAAGTCACTCGGGAATTGAAAAATAGATACGGTAGATTGCTAGTGGAGAAGGGAGAAAAAGTGGGCAGATGGAGAGAACACTTTAAGGAATCGTTGAACATAGAGAATGAAAGTAATGCAAGTATAAGTGGCTGGGAAATGGGTGGGAGAAGGAGGGTTGTGAGAAGAGAGGAAGATATCAGTAGCATGGAAGTTGTGGAAGCAGTGAAGAAAGTCAAAATGGGGAAAGCCCCAGGAATTGATGGAGTGTGTGGTGAAAAGCTGAAGTATGGGGGAGAGATAGTAGTAGAATGGATATGGAAGATGTGCAGATTGGCCTGGGAGGAAGGTAAAATCCCGGAGGACTGAAAGTCAAGCATAATTATTTCCGTGTACAAAGGGGAATGGGAAAAAGAAGTGTGTGGTAATCATAGGGGGATTTGTCTTCTTAGTGTAATAGGAAAAGTATATGGTAGGACACTTATTGGCCATGTGGAGAGGATAGAGAGTGAGAGACTGAAGAGGAGAGTGTATGTGAATGAGGTGGAGGGGGGGAGAGGGAGGGGAAGGCCAAGGATGAGATTGAGGGATAGAGTGAGTGGTATATGAGAGAGGCGGGTGTGAATTGGAAGCAGGGCAGTGAAATAGCGGGGGACAGGGTGACGTGGAGGCGATTTGTTTGTGGCCACCCCGTATAAGGGATTAAGGCGTCTGGCAATAGATAGATAGATGGATTTATTGACAGAATTAGGGAAATAACAGAGGAAACAGTTATAGAAGAACAGGAAAGTTTCAGGAAGGGAAGAGGTTGTGTAGATCAAATATTCATACTTAGATCTTTAGTGGACAAGTTCCTAGAGAACGGAAAGAAGTTGTATGCGGCCTTCATGGATTTAGAGAAAGCATATGACAGGATGGATAGACAAGGAATGTGGAAAGTATTAAAGAATATATGGAGAAGATGGGAAGTTGCTGAATGCTGTAAAGAGTATGTATAAGGATGCAATGCTGCAGCCTTGTGGACAGTGAACTGGGTGATTATTTCTATTCGAAGGTTGGATTGAAATGGGGGTGTGTCATATTTCCAAGGTTGTTCACTCTGTATATGGATAGAGTTATTAAAGAGATACAATGTAGGGCAATGGATGTCGGAGCGGCCCTGATGAGAGAGGGCAGTGTTTGGAAACTCCCTGTACTGTTGTTTGCAGACGATACTGTGTTGTTACGTGAAGATAAAAGGGAGCTGCAAAGCTTGATGAATGAGTTTGGAAGAGTGTGTAAGAAACGGAATCTAAAGGTGAATGTAGTGAAGAGTAAAGTTACGGTCTTTGAGGGAAATGAAGTCACTGAAGGTATAATGAGGTTGGATGAGGAGGAAATGGAAAATATGAGTGCGTTTAAGTACTTGGGTGGTGTGATGAGTAAGGATGGAAGTTTAGACGATAAAGTGCTTGAAAGGGTACAACAAGGAAGAAAGGTTGCTGGTTCTTTGAAAGCAGTGATAAGAAACAGGGAATTGAGCATGGAAGTAAAAAAGTCGCTGCATAACAGTATTGTGATTCCAGGTCTACCGTATGGAAGTGAAGCTTGGACCTTGTTGGAGGGACACAGGTCAAGAGTGAGAGGAGTGGAAACGACTTATTTGAGGGGAGCATGTGGAGTTACATGGAGAGACAGACAAATGAGGGAGTGAAGGAGCGTTGTGTTGTGGATGTGGATGTGATAGGAAGCGTTAGGAGAAATACACTGAGGCGGTTTGGCCATGTGTAGAGGATGAAGAGAGAGAGAGACTGAAGAGGAGAGTGTACGTGAGTGAGGTGGAGGGAAGGAGGGAGAGGCCAAGGATGAGATGGATCGATGGAGCGGAGATGTGTATGAGAAAGGGGTGTGTGGGTTGGGAGCAGGGCAGTGAAATGGCAGGGGACAGGACGGCACGTAGGCTATTTGTTTGCGGCCACCTCCTGCGAGATTGATGCGTTTGACAATAGATAGATAGATTTTCACAACAACAAAACCTAGGAAGAGCGCACAAATACACCCCACGCCTCCCAAGTATCTCTCGACAGGAACGATCAGTTTGCTCCAGCCATGAGTTTTGTAGCCTTTCCTTTGGTCTCCTTCACGCAAGGTTGACTCTTTGAAATATTACCCTATGACCAGGATCAGCCTCAGGGAAGTGTGCCACGTGTCCATATAGCTGGAGTTGGGGTTCTCTTATTATGTGGGTAATTGGCCTAGAGTCTGTCACAGAGTATAGCCGTTCGATACACAGTTGACTGTACCAACGATATCCCATTATCCTGTGAAGGGATTTAGTATCAAAGCAGCCAATTCACTGCTCCAAGGCTCTGTTTTTTGTCCATGTCTCACAGCCATAGAATAAGAAAGGGAACACCAGGGCCCTAAAGATGAGGACTTTCGTTCTTCTGCAGAAATAACGACAATGACAAATACTCGAACTGAGTGAATCCATAATTCCACAGACTAGCCCAGTGTAGCGAGAGGTCTCATCATCTGACCTACTGCTATTATTGATGACACTACAAAGATTAATGTATCTTTCCAAGAGTTCTATAGCCTCACCCCATGTATGCACAGACAGTACTGGTTCGTCGAACAAACCATCATATCCATGTCCTTTGCCTTGGCCGAAGAGACTTTTCTTCCAGTACCTTTGCGTTCTCTGTCTGTTCCCAATCCTTAGCCAGTCTGGCAGCACGACTGTTCCTAGTTGTAACCAGCGCGCTCGGCGGGAAAAATTCTCTTTTTGATCTTGTGCAGTTTCCAATGCATCAGTCAGTTACCATCTATCTATCTCTCTATAGCCCGACGCCCTAATCCCGCAAAGGGTGGCCGCAGACAAAACGCCTCCAAGTCGCTATGTCACCCACCATTTGACTACCTTCCCCCCAACTCACCCCCCCCTCCCTCATATACCTCTCAACTCCATACCTCCACCTCATCCTCGGTCTACCTCTCCCTCTCCCTCCCTCCACCTCACCTACATACACCCTCTTAGTCAGTCTTTCATTCTCCATTCTCTTCACATGTCCAAACCACCTCAGTGTATTTCTCCTAATCTTCTCAACCACATCCACATCCACCCCACATCGTTCCTTCACTTCTTCATTAGTCAACCTGTCCCTCCACGTCACTCCACATGCTCCTCTCAAGTAACTCATTTCCACTGCTCTCACTCTTGACTTGTTCCCCTCTTGCAAGGTCCATGCCTCGCTTCCATACGTCAGGGTAGGGATCACAATACTATCATGCAGTGACTTTTTAACTTCCATACTCACCTCCCTGTTTCTCATCACTGCTTTCAGTGTACCAACAACCTTCCTTCCCTGCTGTACCCTTTCACGCACTTCATCCCCCAAAGTTCCATCCTTACTCATCACACTGCCCAAGTACTTGAATGCACTCACATTCTCCATATCCTCACCATCCAACCTCACTGCACACTCTGTGACTTCATTCCTCTCAAACACCATAACTTTACTTTTGTTTACATTAACTTTCAGATTCCTCCTCCTACACACTGTCCCAAATTCATTCACCAAACCTTGCAACTCCCATTCATCTTCACTCAACAGTACTGTATCATCAGCAAACAGTAACATCGGACGCTTCCAAATCTCACCCTCATTCATTAGAGCCACTCCCACATCCACTGCCCTACCCTGCACCTCCTTTACAACCCCATCCATGTATATATTAAACGGCCATGGAGACATCACACAACCCTGTTTCAGAACTGCCAGAGTAAAAAGAATATAGCAATCCAGTCCTTCAGCAGCATCCTCAATAGCAGTGAGCACCTCAGCAAAAACACTATCACAAATATATGAACGCAAGCACAAGAAAACAAATCTAACATACAGTTGATCCAGTGCAGATAATTATACACAAATTAAACACAAAATTACTGACACACACACACACACACACACACACACACACACACACACACACACACACACACACACACACACACACACACACACACACACACACACACACACACACATGTTTATTTAATTATATATTTATCTATCCATCTATCTACCTTCCTATTACCAGACGCCTTAATCCCATAAGGGGTGGCCACAATCAAATCGCCTCCATGTCGTCCATGTTCCCCGCCATTTCACTGCCCTGCTTCCAGCTCACGCCCCCCTCTCTCATATACCTCTCCACTCAATCCCTTCATCTCTTCCTTGACCTCCCCCCTCCCCACTCTCCCCTCCCCCCTCCCCCCTCCACCTCTCTCACATACACTCTCCTCGTTAGTCTCTCGTTCTTCATCCTCTCCACATGGCCAAATCACTTCAGTGTATTTCTCCCAAAGCTTTCTATCAAATCAACATCTGCACCACAGCCCTCCTTCACTTCCTCATTTGTCAGTCCGTCTTTTCATGGAACTCCACATACTGTCAAATAACTCATTCCCACTGCTCTTACTCTTAACTTGTGTCCTTCCAACAAGGTCCAAGCTTCACTTCCATACATTAGAGTTGGCATCACAATACTGTCATGCAGCGACTACTTTACTTCCATGCTCACTTACTTGTTTTTTTATCACTGCTTTAAAAAAACCAGCAACCCCTCTTCCTTGCTGTACCCTTTTAAGCACTTCACCTTCCAAACTTCCATTTTTACTCATCACACAACCCATGTACAGTACTTAAATGCACCCACATTATTCATTTCCTCCTCATCCAGCCTCACTGTACATCCAGTGACTTCATTTCTTTCGAAGACCATAACTTTATTCTGCCCTACATTCGCCATTAGTTTCCGTTTCGTAAACATTCTTCCAAACTCATTCAGCAAGCCTTATAGTTCTCCCTTCGTCTTCACTTAGCAATACTGCATCATCTCCAAACAACCCTACAGGGAGTTTCCAAACACTGCCCTCTCTCATTAGGGCCCCTCCAACATCAACTCCCCTACCTTGTATCTCTTTTATAACCCTATCCATATACAGATTGGATAAGAGTGGAGACATGACACATTCCTTTTTCAATCCAACATTCAAATAGGAAAATTCACTCGGTTCACTATCCACACGCGATGAAGCCTGAGCACCCTCATACAAATTCTTAACGCCATTAAACAACTCTCTATCTACTCAGTATAATCATATATTTTGCAGATTCCTTGTCTATTCACCCTGCCATATGCTTTCTCCAAATCCATGAAGACTACATATCAACTCATTCTCTTCTCTAGAAACATCCATCAAAGACCTAAGAATGAATATCTGATGTACTCAACTTCTTCCCTTCCTAAAGCCTCCCTGTTCATCACCAACCAATATATATATATATATATATATATATATATATATATATATATATATATATATATATATATATATATATATATATATATATATATATATATATATATATATATATATATATATATATGTGTGTGTGTGTGTGTGTGTGTGTGTGTGTATTGGAAGTCATTCTGGAAATAGGTGCGGAAATGTAGAGGTGAAAGCGGAAAAAATAATGTGAAGGAGTGAAGGATGGAAGTGGTAGATTAACCCATGGGGATGAAGTAAGGATCACATGGGAAGAATATTTTGAAAGCCTGATGAATGGGAAGAGAAAGGGTAGAGCCACTGCAAATATGATTGGTTTTAAGGGTGTGCAGAGAAGGAATGCTGTGCCAGGAAATGTGATACTTGCACAGGTGAAGAGCGCTGTATTGCGGCTGAAAGATGGAAAAGCACCTGGGTTGATAAGGTGTATGGAGAGATAATTAACTTTAGTGGAGAGAGCGGAATGAAATGCTTGTTGAAGATATGTAAGAAGGCATGGATGAGTGAAACTGTGCCTGCAGAGTGGAAAAAGGCTGTGATTGTACCCCTTGAACAAAAATAAAGGTGAGCGAAGTGAGTGTAAGAATGATCGTGGTATTAGTTTATTGAATGTGGTGGGGAAAGTATATGGAACAATTCTTACTGAGAAAGTAAAATATCAGAGGTCCTAGTGAGTGATGAATAGGGTGGCTTTAGGAGTGGCAGAGGATGTGTGGATCAAATATTTGGAGTGAGACAGGTAGTGGAGAAGGCTTGTGAGGAGGACTATAAGGTGTTAATGGCATTCATGGAACTGGAAAAAGCATACGAGAAAGTAGACAAAGAAGGATTGTGGAAGGTTCTGCTCATATACAGTGTAGATAGTAAGGTGCTATGTGTAGTCAAGAGTTTTTATGATGGTATTTAAACATGTGTAAGGGTTAAT
Organism: Coenobita brevimanus; assembly: GCF_032717465.1. Classification (NCBI taxonomy): domain Eukaryota; kingdom Metazoa; phylum Arthropoda; class Malacostraca; order Decapoda; family Coenobitidae; genus Coenobita; species Coenobita brevimanus. The sequence goes on along the minus strand of NC_137028.1, from coordinate 29,289,425 downwards.
GGGCATATAGTGAATGGTTCACGATCAGCGGTCGTGCGACAAGGTTGTGTGATATTCCCATTGTTGTTCAGTATATATATATATATATATATATATATATATATATATATATATATATATATATATATATATATATATATATATATCAGGATGGGATGATGAGAGGAGTAAAAACGAGTAATGGAGGGGGGGATGGCGCTGGTAATGAATGGTGATGGATGGAATATCTCAAATTGGTTGTATGCTGATGATGCAGTACTACTTGCATATACCGGATAGGAAGTTGGGAGACTAGTGAAGAGTTTTGCTGATGTCTGTGAGCGTCGTCCATTGAGAGTTAATGTAGAGTGATGGTTATTGAGAGAGAAGGTGACTCCCAGTGCGATGTTACGATGAAAGGAGAGAGACTGGAATTGGTGAGAGAGTTCAAATACCTGGGTACAGTGATACAAAAGAGAGGAAAACTGTGTAAAAAATGTGGAAAGTAGAGTGACACAAGGAAGAAAAGTAACTGGTGCAATGAAGGCCTAGATAAGAAACAGAGGCTTGAGTGTTGCAGCTGCACGAGGCTTACATGAAGGAGTGTTAGTGACAAGTTTAACATATGGATGTGAGACTATGGTGTGATATGAAAATGAAGAGTTAGGAGTGAGAGCAATGGAGATGAGACTGCTGAGGAATGTATATGGAGTACAGAGGGTGGATAGGATACGAAATAATGTGATTCGTGAAAGATGTGGGGTGAGGAAGTCTGTGGAGACCAGAATTGAAGAGAGTGAACTATGGCCATGTGGAGAGAATGGATAACAATAGAGTGGTGAAAAAAGGTTTATCTGAGCGAATATGAAGGAGGAAGGAGGCGAGGTAGGCCAAGGAGAAGATGGAGGGATATGGTGGATGAGGGCATGAGAAAGTGAGGTTTGGAAGTCTGTGAGTCTAGGGGACTGACAAGAGATCGAGAAGGCTGGATGAATATTGTGAGGAGAAGCGCATTATCAGGGACTTGACACCCCGTTTTGACATGACAGCATCGGGATTGACTGTATCGGATACGTTTATGTGAAGCTACAGAACGTGGTAAATGTTTTTGGCGTATCAGATAGAGCCAAGATTGCGGGGGCTTGACTGATTAATGAATGGAAACGTGGCCAACTGGATTGGGCAAATTTGGGCTGTCTGGACATAGCTACTCCTCACCCTGACCCAGGGTGGGAAAAGAAGTCTGAATGATGACGATATATATATATATATATATATATATATATATATATATATATATATATATATATATATATATATATATATATATATATATATAGTTGAGTCTTCTGAATTCTCTGCTCTCTGGCTTAGGCTTTACTGTCATTCTCTGACTAAATATATCTACGCTGTTTACTTATCTCACAATTCTACTATAAAAAATTCTTCAACTATCTTACTTCTACGTTGGAACACATTCTATCCATTTCTCCTTTCTCTGAAATCTCCATTCTGGGAGATTTCAATCTTCACCACCACCTTTGGCTCTCCTATCCTTTCACTGATGCATCTGGTGAACAATGACCTAGAGTAGCTTGTACAGCACCCTTCTCCTATCCTTGACCGCCTTGGAGAGAGCTCCAACATACTTGACCTCTTCTGTACAACTAATCCTTCTGCTTACACTATTAATCTTTTCTCTCCGTTGGGCTCCTCCTATCACAACCTTATTACATTAATCTGTCCTATTGCTTCAGTACAGCCTGCAGACCCTCCAAAGAAACGGCGTCTGTGGCACTTTGGAGCTGCAGATTGGGAGGCCCTCAGGCAGTACTTCTTTAATTTTCCCTGGAATGATTATTGCTTCCATGGCTGGGAGCCACCTGAGTGTGCCTTGCGCATTACGGGCATGGAAGCATACATTCCCTTCTCATATCCTTTGACCAACGCAAGAAAGCCTTGGTTTAATCATGCTTGTTCTAATGCTGTCTGCAACAAGGAGAGGGCCTATAAAAGGTACTGGAGCCAACCCACCCCTGAATCACATCTTGTTTATGTTTCTGTCCGGAACCATGCTAAAGCTATTCTTCGCTCTGCTAAAAATAATTTCATCCATACTAAATGCTCTCAATTCTCCAACTTGAATTCTTCCCTCTTCTCCTGGCACCTTGCCAAAAACCTTTCTAACAACTTTACCTCATCATCTTTCCCTCCTCTTTTCTATTCTGATGGCACTGTAGCTATTTCTTCTACTGATAAAGCAGATCTCTTTGTTCGGACTTTCTCCTCCAATTCCACCTTAGACGATTCCGGTGCTGTTCCTCCATCACTTCCCCTCTCTGACTTCCTCATGGCTGACATTAAAATTTTTTCAGCTGATGTATTTTTTGCAATCACTGGCCTCTGATGGAGTCCCTCCTGTTGTCCTCAAGAACTGTGGTTCACTGCTTACACTCTGCCTAGGTAAATTCTTTTGCCTTTGTCCCACAGCTTGTACCTTTCCTTCGTACTGGAAGTTTGCTTTCATTCAGCCAGTCCCAAAGAAGGGTGACCATTCCCAACTCTCTGACTATTGTCCAATTGCTTTAATATCCAGTGTCTCAAACGTTTTCGAGTCAATTCTTAACAGAAAAATTTTAAAGCAACTTTCCTATCACAACCTTCTTTCTGATCATGAGTATGGGTTCCGTCGGGGGCGCTCCACTGGCGATCTTCTCACCTACCTTTCAGACTATTTGTCATCCTCCTTTCGGGACTTTTGAGAAAGCTTTGCCATTGCACTTGACATCTCGAAGGGTTTCGATCGAGTCTGGCATAAATCCTTAATATCCAAACTGCCCTCTTAATGTTTCTATCCTTTTATCTGTGCCTTCATCTGTAGCTTCCTTTGTGGTCGTTCTGTAGCCGCTGGTGTAGACGACCATCGTTCTTCTCCTAGATCTATCAACAGTGGTGTTCCTCAGGGCTCTGTCCTATCACCAACTCTCTTCTATTTATTCATCAATGACCTTCTAAGCTGTACATCTAACCCTATCCACTTGTACGCTGATGATTCCACCTTTCACGTTTCCATTCGGTTCCCACAACGTCCATCTCGGCAGTTACTTTAACAAGCAAGGGATGAGGCTATGGCACACCTAATGTATGACTTGGTTCGTATCTCTGACTGGGGTAAAAATAATCTTCTTGCTATTAATGCATCAAAAACTCAGTTTTTACACCTATCAACCTGACACAGTCTACCACAGGAGTACCCACTAATGTTTAATAATATCCAGCTCAATCCTGAATCATCCTTGAAGATGCTTGGGGTTTCATTCACTCGGGACTTAGCTTGGAAAGATCATATTCCATCTCTTGTGAAATATGCTTCCAAGAGATTAGGTGTGCTGAGCCGACTCCATACCTTCTTTGCCCCTGCACGGTTGTTGACTTTATACACGGGTTTTATTCGCACCTGTTTAGAGTACAACTCTCATGTGTGGGGAGGCTCCCCACATACAGCTCTTCTCAATAGGGCTGGAGTCAAAGGCTTTTCATTTTATCAACTCTCCTTCTCATACTGGCTCCCTTCAACCTTTGTCTCTTCTCCGCACTGTTGCATCTTTATCTCTTTTCTTTCGTTACTTCCATGGTCACTGCTCCTCTGAACTGTATACTTGCATCCCTCAACCTCTGCGGCAGGGGCGTAGCACCCGTCTAGCAACAAACTCTCATCCCTTTTCTGTCCAACTCTCTAATGCAAGAGTTAATCGTTACTCCCAGTCCTTCATTTATGCAACAGATCATCTCTGGAACTGTCTCCCTCTGTCTGTATTTCCTACTTCCTATGGTCTCCAGTCATTTAAACGCAGTGTGTCCAGGCACCTCTAAATGAACGGATCTTGAATTAGGTTTTCTTTGGTTTTGTTTTTGTTTTTTCTTGGATGGAATGGTTTGGAGGCTCCTGGACTTTGATTCCTTCTTTCTTGCATATATATATATATATATATATATATATATATATATACACGTATGTATATTATACATGATGTATGTATGTTATATGTATATATTTTTTTATGCAAGAAAGAAGAAACCAAAGGCCTGGAGCCCGGAATACGGTTCCTTTCAAGAAAAAAAAAAAAGAAAAAAAAAAAAGAGCCAAATTCAAGATCCGTTTATTTCGAGGTGCCTAGACACACTGCGTTTCAAAGACTGGATATCATAGGAAGTAGGAAATACAGACAGAGGGAGACAGTTCCAGAGTTGACCTGTTGCATAAATGAAGGACTGGGAGTAACAGTGAACTCTTGCATTAGAGAGGTGGACAGAAAAGGGACGAGAGTTTGCTTCTAGACGAGTGCTACGCATCCGTCCTGGAGGTGGAGGGATGAAAACAGACAGTTCAGAGGAGCAGTGACCATTGAAGTAACAATAGAAAAGAGATAAAAATGCAACAGCGCGGTTAAGAGACAGAGGTTGAAGGAAGGCTTTCAAAGGAGGAGAGTTAATGAGACAAAAAGCCTTGGACTCCACCCTATTGAGAAGAGCTGTATGTGGGGAGCCTCTCCACACGTGAGAGTTGTACTCTACACAGGGGCGAATAAAACGAGTGTATATAGTCAACAACTGTGGAGGGATAAAAAAAAGGTACGGAGTCTGCTTAGCACACTTGATCTCTTGGAAGCAGATTTTACAAAAGATGTAATATGATCTTTCCAAGATAAGTCCCGAGAAAATGAGACCCCAAGCATGTTCAAGGATGATGCAGGATTGAGCTGGACATTACTAAACTTTAGTTGGTACTCCTGTGGAAGATTGTATCTGGTTGATAAGTGTAAAAACTAAGTCTTTGATGCATTACAAACAGCAAGATTATTTTTACCCCAGTCAGAGATACGAACCAAGTCAGATATCATGTGTGCCATAGCCTCATCCTTTGTTTTTTGAAGTAACTGCTGAGATGGACGTTGTGGGAACCGAATGGAAGGGGGAAGGGTGGAATCATCAGCTTACGAGTCGGTAGGGTTAGACGTACAGCTTAGAAGGTCATTGATGAAAAAAAGGAAGAGAGTTGGTGATAGGACAGAGCCCTGAGGAACACGACTGTTCACAGATCTAGGAGATGAACCATGGCCGTCTACAACAGCGGCTATAGAACGACTAGAAAGGAAGCTATAGATAAAGGCACAGATTGAAGGATTGAAACATTATGAGGGCAGTTTGGAAATTAAAGATTTATGCCAGACTCGATCGATAACCTCTGAGATGTCAAGTGCAATGGCAAAGCTTTCGCCAAAGTCCCAAAAGGAGGATGACCAGGAGTCTGAAAGGTAGGTGAGAAGATCGCCAGTAGTGTGTCCATAACGGAACTCATACTGATGATCAGAAAGAAGGTTTTGATGGGAAAGATGCTTTAAATTTTTCTGTTAAAAATTGACTCGAAAACTTTTCAGGCACAGGATTTTAAAGCAATTGGACGATAGTTAGAGGGTTGGGAATGGTCACCCTTCTTTGGGATTGGCTGAATGAGAGCAAACTTCCAGCAAGAAGGAAATATACAAGTTGATAGACAAAGGCGATAGAGTTTACCTGGGCAGGGTGTAAGCAGTGAAGCACTGTTCTTAAGGACAACAGGAGGGACTCCATCAGGCCCATATCCCTTGTTAGTATTAAGGCTAGTGATGACGGAAAATACATCAGCTGATGAAATTTTAATGTCAGCCATAAGGAAGTCAGAGGGGGGAAATGATGGAGGAACAGCACCGGAATCGTCTAAGGTGGAATTAGAGGAGAAAGTCTGAGCGAAGAGATCTGCTTTATCAGTAGAAGAAATAGCTACAGAGCCATCAGAGTAGAAAAGAGGAGGGAAAGATGATAAAGTTAAGTTGTTTTATAGGTTTTTGGCAAGGTGGCAGAAGGAGTCGGAGAATTCGACCTGGAGAGTGTATATATATATATATATATATATATATATATATATATATATATATATATATATATATATATATATATATATATATATATATAAAGATAGTTTTGTACAAGCAAGATTTTAACATACAGGCAATTTGTCAATTTATATTGCGGTTCAGCACGTGTGTAGCGTGTAGTCATCACTTTTTAAACGGTTCACTGCAGTGTTGTTAGGCTCTTCTGTTTTCCTCCATTTGTTATATAAGACTATTTTTTATGTATCTTGGCTTCTTAGTTTCTCTCTCTCTCTCTCTCTGAACTGATTAATTGGCCTTTGGTGTGTATGGATGTTTAGGCAGAGTGATGGTGCACTGTTCAGCTGGCATCGGTCGGACGGGCATGGTGCTGATGGTGCTGTTGCTGAATGAGTTGCTGAGTGTGCAGGGAGAAGTACATCCTCTGGCTGTGCTACAGCGGCTGTTCCAGTGTCGGGCCAGGCTGGTGGAGAATGAGACCCAATACAATTTCAGCCTTCAGATCTTTGATGAGCTGATGTTTGGCAGTGTGACCAATATTCCATCCGAGATTCTGCCTGAACAACTGGAGGAAATGTTGAGGCAGAGTGAGGCACAGTTCCAACGAGCTTCCACACTGCCCTCCAATCTCACCTTCCATGTGGCCAAACAGCCTGAGCTGACCAGTCTCAACCGTGGCCGAGGTGTGCTGCCAGCCGACTCTCGCCGCCTCCTCCTGAACATGAAGGCTGGCGATCCCACCTCCCACTACATTAATGCCGTCAGATTGGATGATCTCAGTCACTCTAACAAGTTGCTGGCCACGGAACACCCAATGTCCACAACAATGGACAGATTCTGGAGGCTGGTGGTGGAATGTCGGTGCTCCAGTATTGTTCTCATCAATTGTTATGATGGATATGAGGAGGTATGTTGAGAGTTGATCTTCATACTTTTATGGGTATTTCAGATACAGTAAATAAATAAAGTCGTTTTTATACTGCTTTGTTCTGTGAAATGCAGTTACATATGCCTTATTCAACAGCGAAGATGCCTGTGGTTATTCCTTATGTACAATATATGAATGATCACTTATGAGAATTAAAATGTTATGGAAACGGAAGGTAGTGCCGTTATGAAAGGTGGGTAGTCAGTTATTTCAGATGTGATGAATACAGACTATACTCCCGTGCATGCTAGATGCTAATAATGAAAGAGAATTTTCCTCTGCTGTTTAGAATGTTGTGTGTGTTTGAGCGGTATTCCCTGAAAATTAATGTGGTAAAAGACTTGCTTTGTCATTGATGACAGAGGTGAATAGAGAGACTTGATATGAGGAAAGCCTGTGTGTACAGTGATACTGTAATAAATGAGAGAAGTAAGTGTAAAATACAAATGGAAATAAATGTGTCAGAATATTTGGAAGGCCTTGATACACAACAACAACAACAACAACAAAAATGAGTTCTTAGGTCACGAGAGAACAGCATGAATGCCTTCAACGTCCATGTTAGCATATGGGCGAGGTACAGTATGTATGGTGTGAGTTTGAAAGTTAAGAATGACAATGTGGACTCAAACCGTTCATCGGGCTAATATAGGGTTCGGTCCACTCTACAGGAGGAGAGAATCTTCAAACGAACGAACGAAACCGTTAAGGAAAATAGGCCAAACGGATAGGTTGCACATAGTAAGACCCAAAACAAAAAGTGTAAAATGTTGGGTACGGAAGTTTAAATAAATGATAACTGGGAATGTTTGATTACACAAAGATGATGATATAACTAGGGGAAAGAAAGAGATACACAGTTACAAATCTGAGAGTGCCAGGGTGAGGAAACGAGATTGTTTGACTGAGCCTGAGTGTAGCTGGACAAGAAAAAGGATTAACATGAGAGAGTAAATGCGAAAGAAAGTGTAGTTCGAAAGTTAATAAGGCCATTAACAACCACTTCGATCAAATGACGATTTTTCAGTAATTTAATTCTTGCTATTTCCAGACAATTTTATCAATTTTATGCCACTTTTCGAACACGAGAGGTGAAATATATGGCCGTATGCTCAAACCTTAACTGGCAAAGTGGAATGAAGACCTCTGATTAGTGAATGCCATTTTCGAACGCCTGTGGTTACTAGCGAGGGCGAAACCCTTGCGTGTCTCCCGTCAAGTAGTGGCATTTTCTCACATATGAGCGGCCCAACCCAGCCCTCCCCGACAGTAACGCTTTTGAAAGGCCTCGCCTTTGTCGGCGAGGTACGAGCGAAGCCATTTAAATCCTAAAACATTGAAATGTCGCCTTTCATCTCGAGGATGCCTTGAGTATATTGATGGCTATCTACCTACCAAGTTTCATGCCTTTACGACAAACTCTCTAGCCTGTGACCGTCTTTTGAAGGTTTTCGACATGCTGCACTTGGCATATGTCACGTGCCACGTGCACCGCCCGGGTGTGATGAAACTTGTCAAAATCATACAGATCTTAAAGAATTGGGCTTTCATATGGTGCAAACCACGCAGTGATCGACCCTGTGGTTTCTGAGATATAAGCTTCTCAAAAGAGTTACAGTGGGGCAGGGTCGTGCCGGGCCCGGCCGGGTAGGCCCGCTCATATGTGAGAAAGTGTCACTACTTGACGAGAGACTGGGGAAGGAGACCTGTAACCATATAATGGAATTTAAGAGACCCCTCATTAGTTGTGATGGAAACACTGGATTCTGCATCTTACCACTACAGTCTGAAATGCCTCTCTTGGCTGAACAAAACTGTCTGGTGAAAAAACACCTAAAAACAACAACAAAAAACTAATTATTAATTTTGAAGGGATTACCGGAAGACTCAGTTGGTTTGATAAAATAATGTAAGGCAATGCACATGACAAGGTTTAAGAACCCCTTTCTTTTACTTTTAATTAGTCTTTGAATAAACTGTCAAACAATTGCGTATGAGGCATATCATTAGGGGAAAAAATGTATGTACAGGTGTCTAAGCTTGAGAGTTTAAGATCTTGAATGTGTGAAAAACTGTGTGGGGAATTGAACTGCCCATGCTGTTGATACTAGTGTCGTATTGTTAATTTCACTTCATGTTTCTTGATTTCTAAACTCGAGCATATTTCCACTCTACTCTTGTAACTATTCTCAAGTAAAGGCCTTTCGTACTGAAAGGGTTTTCAAAGGCCACGTAAAACGCCCCCAGTTTCAGAAGTTTCTCCATATTCGAATATAATCTCCTTGAGATAAAATGAAATAAATGAAACAAGGAGGAGCACTAAGACTGATCACTAAACGGCCTTGGAGCCAGACATTTGACAATGTCGTGGGGGTCAAAGTTAATTTCTGGTTTTCCTTCACTGTGGTCTCTGAGTGCCCTCTGTTGTGTCACTTGTGTTGCACTTGCATTAGATGTATCAGTGTTCCTTGTGATACTAGTGTTAATTTGTCTACCTGTCATTGCTCTAACACGAGAGTATTCCAGATATATAAGGAGAGAATGACCGGTCGCTATTCCCAAAGTGGCATGATATCGGAAATAAAACACAACCAATCCTCGAAAGCTAGCCCTTACTGGCCACATCCAGCTGGACGGCCTTAACTAAGTAGACTACCAGGCTGCTAATTTATAACAATTAAGTTTTTTTTTCCTTAGATTTAGATGACGGATTCACGAACACACTATTAGCTCCCTCTCGTAACATAGATTTTATGTTATAATAGCTTAATTATATTTTTTTTCCGGGGGTAGGTGTGACAAGAACAAGGAACGCGGGAAAATTTTGCTCTCTCATTTCCTTGCCTTTCTTCAAAACTGTTATTGGTTACAAGTGGAAGTTTTTTTTCCAGTTAAGATTTCATTTTGTGCGAGAGCAGAGGACACGAGACTGCAAAATTTTCTGAGTTTCTTATTCTTCACAGAAGACCAACTCCTAATAATAACAAGGAACTGATTGCAAGTTTGTAACTCCTGCATCTGTGTCCTTAACCCTACTTTCATCAGAAGTCGTGCATATGGCTGCATTTACCATTCATCCAGCTGCCTGGTACTTCAGAGACAAACTGGAATAAAGGTTACACTAAAAATCCGGTCTAAATATATAACTTGATAATAATTTCTCGCTGAAAAAAACGTATTCATTGTAACCGTTTTGGATCCTTTACGAATACCTTACCTGGTTCACGAGCCGTATTTATTAAAAACCCGAACTTGTTTTTACTATATATGAAAAGAGTAAGACAGGGTGGAAGTGAAGTTAGCAGGGGAGTGAAAGATAAAAATTGTAGATTACTAATGGAGAAGGGAAAAAAAGTGAGCAGATGGAGAGAACACTTTAAGGAATTGTTGAACATAGAGGATGGAAGTATTGCGAGTATAAGTGGCTGGGGAATGGCTGGGAGAAGGAGGGAGGTGAGAAGACAGGAAGAAATCAGTAGGATAGAAGTTGTGGAAGCAATGAAGAAAGTTAAATCGGGGAAAGCCCCAGGAATTGATGGAGTGTGTGGTGAAATGCTGAAGCATGGGGGAGAGATAGTAGTAGAATGGATGTGGAAGATGTGCAGATTGGCCTGGGAGGAAGGTAGAGTCCCGGAGGATTGGAAGTCAGGTATAATTATTCCCTTGTACAAAGGAAAAGGGGAAAAAGAAGTGTGTGGTAATCATAGGGGCATTTGTCTTCTTTGTATAATAGGAAAAGTGTATGGTAGGATATTTAATGACAGAGTTAGAGAAAGAACAAAGAAATTAGTTGGAGAAGAATAGGGAGGCTTTAGGAAGGGAAGAGGTTGTGTAGATCAGATATTCATTCTTAGATCTTTAGTGGAAAAGTTTCTAGAGAAGGGAAAGAAGTTGTATGCGGCTTTCATGGATTTGGAGAAAGCATATGACAGGGTGGCTAGACAAGGATTGTGAAAAGTGTTAAGAATATATGGAGTAGATGGGAAGTTGTTGAATGCTGTGAAGAGTATGTACGACGGTGCGAAGGCTGCAGTGTGTGTGGATGGTGAACTAAGTGAATTTTTCTCTTTGAAAGTTAGGTTGAAACAGCAATGTGTCATGTCTCCATGGTTGTTCAATCTGTACATGGATGAGGTAATAAAAGAGGTACAAGGTAGGGTAGTGGATGTTGGAGTGGCTCTGGTGAGAGAGGATAGTGTTTGGAAACTCCCTGTACTGTTGTTTGCAGATGATACTGTGTTGTTGAGTGAAGTCGAAGGGGAGCTGCAAGGCTTGCTGGATGAGTTTGGGAGAGTGTGTAAGAAACGGAATCTAAAGGTGAATGTAGGGAAGAGTAAAGTGATGGTCTTTGAGAGAGGTGAAGTCAATGAATGTACAGCGAGGTTCGATGGTGAGGAATTGGAAAATGTGAGTACGTTTAAGTACTTGGGTAGTGTAATGAGTAAGGATGGAGGTTTGGAGGGTGAAGTGCTTGAAAGGGAACAGCAGGGAAGAAAGGTTGCTGGTTCTTTGAAAGCAGTGATAAGAAACAGGGAAGGGAGCATGGAAGTGAAAAAGTTACTACATGACAGTATTGTGATACCAACTCTAACGTACGGAAGTGAAGCTTGGATGTTGTTGGAAGGACACAAGTTAAGAGTGAGAGCAGTGGAAATGAGTTATTTAAGAGGAGCCTGTGGAGTCACATGGAGAGACAGGCTGACGAATGAGGATATAAAGGAGCGTTGTGGTGTTGATGTGGATGTGATAGGAAGCGTTATGAGGAACACACTGAGGTGGTTTGGCCATGTGGAGAGGATGGAGGGTGAAAGACCGACGAAGGGAGTGTATGTGAGTGAGGTGGAGGGGGGAAGAGGGAGGGGGAGGCCGAGGATGAGATGGAGGGATGGGGTGGAGAGGTATATGAGAGAGGGGAGTGTGAGTTGGGAGCAGAACAGTGAAATGGCGGGGGACAGGGCGACTTGGAGACGATTTGTTTGTGGCCACCCCAAACGGAATTGAGGCGTCTGGCAATAGATAGATAGATAGATCTCCTTAAGTTACATATTACGACAAATCGTTCCGGTTTGGTTACTTTTTTAAACTGATACTCCAATATGTTACGAAGTGTATGATAGCTTTATCAGTGAAGCCATTTTCATACACAGGCAGCCTTAAACGGGGGTGGTAATATGCGAAGAAGCTGATTTGATAGTAATTTACCGTTATGATGACTTATTACCTCCGTCAACGAAGTTGGACGGAGAGTACGTATTCAGCTATAATTGTTCATTTGTGTATAAGATGCCTCAAAATGCTTTATCCATTTTCAGTGAAATTTAGTGGATAGGTGGGCACTGGGTCATGGAAGAGCTGATTATATTTAGGGTTGGATTCCAATCCGAGTGCATAACTTATAAATTTTATTAGCGCTGGCGGGGGCATGTGCTCCCAGATACTGTGCAACAGGGCAGATTAGACCGTAGAATTAACTGACCACTGTGAGACCGTAAACGTGTTCATCTGGTAGGAAAGAGGAGTTACAACAGTAAATAATGAATTTTATTGACGTTGGCTGAGGTATGAGCTGTATTAGTGATTCCTAGTTCATCTTGTGAACAACTTAACACTGATTTAAAATACTTTCCCAGCACTTCCCAGTTGTGGTGGGTGAGGTAAAGGGCGAGGTGAAGGTAGGCACCATCACTGTCCGCACACTCAGCTTGGCTACCCAAGACTCACTCCATGTCTACACACTGGAAGTCTTTGATGACCTGGTAATGTACTGTATACTTTCATATTATTCTCACTATCTTTAGACTGTTTTATTCAGCCTGATGATGACTTTCTTTTTAACTGAGGTCGTGAATAGGAGCTGTATCTATCACATCAAGTTAAAACCTTTCTCTTCATTAACACCTTTGAGGTCTTCCATGACGAAACAAAGTATATTTTCATTCTATCCTAGCTGTTTATAGACCATTTTTACTCAGTTTAGGAATGGCTTATTATATTAATGGGGGTAAATAAGGGTTGTATTTTATTTTGTTCTTACATCTACATCAGCCACCACGCACTCCATATCTAAGCCGTGGAACTCATCGATGACAAAGTGAATATGTAGGGTATTCCTGGAGATATCGGAGAAACTTCAGGTTATTTTAGGACTAAACTGAGTAATAAAAAAACTATTTTGACATCGATGATTTTCTACACTATTACAGAACAACAGATGCTGACGACTTAATGAAACACCTTGGTTTCCCTCATAAGGTCATCAGTAACTGTAGTTCTTAAGGTTGAGAATTGAACTCACGATTATCTAGCAATTTTGACTGATAATTAAGCACAAACTAGCCCCCTGAAATTTGTATAAAACAGCGCTGGATACCTTGTACTTTGTTATTATTATTATCATTATTATTATTATTATTATTACCTCCGTCAACGAAGTTGGAGGAGATTAAATATTTTCCTATGTTTGTTTGTTCGTCTGTTTGTCCACAAGATATCTCCAAAAGTTCTCAATGAATTTCAATGAAATTTTGTTGAAAGATGGGCCAAGGGCCAAGAAAGAATTTATTAAATTTTGGGGGAGGGGGGGTCTGGTTCCATATTCTGACCCTGCAATGGCATTGGCTGAGGTATGCGCTCTCTGAGTGCTTTCTAGTTATTATTATTATTATTATTATTAATGCATTACATTCAATAATGGCCTACTTTTTCTGAATGGGTTAACGTGGGTTATATTTTACATCATTAGTGCTATATCAAGGCGATTTCATGTAACTTAAGCAAGGCTTTCGTACTGAAGAGGTTCGTGAGACCTCTATCCAAGCCCACCATCGCTCGTTCTCCCACACTCACGAAATCTTCAGTAACAAGATGATGTGTATTTTATAGCTTTTCGTGCCATGTACAGAGGGTTATATTTATATTAACGAACTGTCTTTTGTATCTGAAAACTGATTTGTAATACTATCTATCTATCTATAGCCCGACGCCCTAATCCCGCAAAGAGTGGCCGCAGACAAAACGCCTCCAAGTCACTCTGTCACCCACCATTTGACTCCCCTCCCCCCAACTCACCCCCCCCTCCCTCATATACCTCTCAACTCCATCCCTCCACCTCATCCTCGGTCTACCCCTCCCTCTCCCTCCCTCCACCTCACCTACATACACCCTCTTAGTCAGTCTTTCATTCTCCATTCTCTCCACATGTCCAAACCACCTCAGTGTATTTCTCCTAATCTTTTCAACCACATCCACATCTACCCCACAACGTTCCTTCACTTCTTCATTCGTCAACCTGTCCCTCCACGTCACTCCACATGCTCCTCTCAAGTAACTCATTTCCACTGCTCTCACTCTTGACTTGTTCCCCTCTTGCAAGGTCCACGCCTCGCTTCCATACGTCAGGGTAGGGATCACAATACCATCATGCAGTGACTTCTTAACTTCCATACTCACCTCCCTATTTCTCATCACTGCTTTCAGTGTACCAACAACCTTCCTTCCCTGCTGTACCCTTTCACGTACTTCATCCCCCAAAGTTCCATCCTTACTCATCACACTACCCAAGTACTTGAATGCACTCACATTGTCCATATCCTCACCATCCAACCTCACTGCACACTCTGTGACTTCATTCCTCTCAAACACCATAACTTTACTTTTGTTTACATTAACTTTCAGCTTCCTCCTCCTACACACTGTCCCAAATTCATTCACCAAACCTTGCAACTCCCATTCATCTTCACTCAACAATACTGTGTCATCAGCAAACAGCAACACCGGAAGCTTCCAAATCTCACCCTCATTCATTAGGGCCACCCCCACATCCACTGCCCTACCTTGTACCTCCTTTACAACCCCATCCATATATATATTAAACAGCCATGGAGACATTACACACCCCTGTTTCAGTCCCACATTGAGATCAAAGAACTCACTCAGCTCACCATCCACTCGCACCGTAGCCCTAGCTCCCTCGTACATACTCTTCACAGCACTCAACAATTTCCCCTCCACTCCATATATTCTTAATACCTTCCACATACCTTGCCTATCTATTCTGTCATAAGCTTTCTCCAAGTCCATGAAGGCAGCATACACTTTCCTTCCCTTCTCTAGATACTTCTCCACTAAACATCTTAGAACAAATATCTGATCTACACACCCTTTTCCCTTCCTAAATCCCCCTTGTTCTTCTCCAACTAGCTCCTCTGTCATATGCCTAACCCTATCAATGAGTATTCTACCATATATTTTACCAGTCACACTAAGAAGGCAAATACTCCTATGGTTACTACATACTTCTCTCTCCCCTTTTCCTTTGTACAGAGGAACAATTATACCTGATTTCCAGACCTCTGGAACCCTTCCCTCTTCCCAAGCCAATCTACACAACTTCCATATCCACTCTACAACAATCTCACCCCCATACCTAAGCATTTCACCACACACTCCTTCAATTCCTGGGGCCTTTCCCAGCTTAATCTTCTTCATCGCTTCCACTACTTCCGACCTACTGATCTCTTCCTCCCTCCTCTCATCTCTTCTTCTCCCGGCCATTCCCCAACCACTTATACTCACACTGCTCTTACTCTCTACATTCAACAAATCCTCAAAGTGCTCCTTCCATCTCCTCAATTTCTCTCTCTTCTCCACCAACAATCTATTATTCCTATCCTTCACTCCCCTACTATTTCCCCTTTCACACTGCCTTACTTTCTTTACCTCCTTCCAAAACAATTTCTTACTCTCCCTCCATTTCACACTCAGATTCCTCCCAAACTCTTCATCCACTTTCTTCTTACTCTCCTTCACCAGTCTCTTAACCTCCCTTCTCCTGCTCACATATACCTCTCTCTTCTCTCTCTCATCTTCTCCCCTACCTCTACTCGCCAACCATTCACCATATGCCTTCTTCTTTTGTTCCACAGCTTACATGTATTTGTTTTAGCCATTCAATATGAACTTTGGGTTTATTCACCAGCGCTACACTATACAGTCAACGAAAAAAGTATCGTACACCTGGGGATTGGTGGTTGTCAAAATGAGCGAGTTTTGCAGACACACATGAATCTGTTAACATACTGCCTTAAAATATATACGATCCAATATGTGACGTTTCATGCGATTTCGAGTTGTAATAAGTAACACGTATCCTCCCGACATCGTACGTCGTACGACAGTACATAGTAGCTGCCGTGGACCCGCTGTCGTACCCACATGATTCGCAGTTGCAAGGCACATTGCATGCACATTTTTTCAAATTTCGCGGGTGATTCGTAGTGTGCAGACGCGTAAGACCTTCCTCTAGCTGCCGCCTGGCGGAAACAACAGTACCAGCTAGTCAAGTGTGCCAGAAATTGGCGATTCATGGGTGGTACCATTATGAACCAATTTTTTTTTTCGCCCACTTTTATACATTATATATATATATATATATATATATATATATATATATATATATATATATATATACCACAATATTGTTTGCTGTAAGTACTTTTGTAGTAATAATTGTAAATATATGTATTTAGGTTGTTTTGATTTGTTTCCTCCTCCTTCCCGCTGTAGAAAACGGAGCAGCTGCACCGGCCCGGCCACAGAACACCTGGCTGAGGTGAGGGGGGGACCCACCTTAGGAGCACTTAGGGGTGACGGGAGCAACTTTCTTGGTGATTTTCATTAGTTTCTCACCAAAAGGGAGTGTTTGAGCAACAAAAAAAAAAAAAAAAAAAAAAAAAAAAAATCGAAAATTAACTGGGATTTCCGGGGGTGGGGGGGCCCCCCAAACTGGGAGGATAGGGGTTAACAAGGACAGTATTTGCATTTATTATTCCAGGGTATCCCATATATCACGGTGCATTGTCTGTGATTCTGAATAATCTGTCTATCTATCTATCTACGGCCCGAAGCCCTAATCCCGCAAAGGGTGGCCCAGACAAAACGCCTCCAAGTCGCTCTCTCACCAGCCATTTGACTACTCTCCCCCCAACTCACTCCCCCTTCCCTCAAATACCTCTCCACTCCATCCCTCCACCTCATCCTCGGTCTTCCCTTCCCTCTCCCTCCCTCCACTTCATTTACATACACCCTCTTAGTCAGCTTTTCATTCTCCATTCTCTCCACATGTCCAAACCACCTCAGTGTATTTCTCCTAATTTTCTCATCCACATCTACATCCACCCCACAACGTTCCTTCACTTCTTCATTCGTCAACCTGTCCCTCCATGTCACTCCACATGCTCCTCTCAAGTAACTCATTTCCACTGCTCTCACTTTTGACTTGTTCCCCTCTTGCAAGGTCCATGCCTTGCTTCCATACGAGTATGTCAGGGTAGGGATCGCAGTACTATCATGCAGTGATTTCTTAACTTCCTTACTCACCTTCTTATTTATTATCACTGCTTTCAGTGAACCAACAACCTTCCTCCCCTGCTGTACACTTTCAAGCACTTCATCCCCAAAAGTTCCATCCTTATTCATCGCACTACCCAAGTACTTGAATGCACTCACATTCTCCAAATCCTCACCATCCGACCTCACTGTGCATTCTGTGACTTCATTCCTCTCAAACACCATAACTTTACTCTTGTTTACATTAACTTTCAGATTCTTCTTCCTACACACTGTCCCAAATTCATTCACCAAACTTTGCAACTCCCATTCATCTTCACTCAACAATACTGAATCATCAGCAAACAGAAAACCGGAATCTTCCAAATCTCACCCTCATTAACCAGAGCAACCCCCACATCCACTGCCCTACCTTGCACCTCCTATACAACCCCATACATGTATATATTAAAGTCATGGAGACATCATACATCCCCGTTTCAGTCCGACATTTAGATCAAAGAACTCACTCAGCTCACCATCCACTCACACCGTAGCCCTAGCTCCTCCATACATGCTCTTCACAGCACTCAACAGTTTCACCTCCACTCCATATATTCTTAATACCTTCCACATACCTTGCCTATCTATTCTGTCGTAAGCTTCCTCCAAGTCCATGAAGGCAGCATAGACTTTCTTAACCTTCTCTAGATACTTCTCCACTAAACATCTTAGAACAAATATCTGATCTACACACCCTTTTCCCTTCCTAAATCCCCCTTGTTCTTCTCCAGCTAGCTCCTCTGTTATATGCTTAGCCCTGTCAATGAGTATTCTACCA
Source organism: Coenobita brevimanus (assembly GCF_032717465.1). Lineage (NCBI taxonomy): Eukaryota > Metazoa > Arthropoda > Malacostraca > Decapoda > Coenobitidae > Coenobita > Coenobita brevimanus. The sequence goes on along the minus strand of NC_137028.1, from coordinate 29,271,418 downwards.
TATATTATTCCAGTCACACCGTGAAGGCAAATACCCTTATGGTTACCACATACTTCTCTCTCCCTTTTTCCTTTATATAAAGGAACAATTATACCTGATTTCCAGTCCTCTGGAACCCTTCCCTCTTCCCAAGCCAATCTACACAACTTCCATATCCACTCCACAACAATTTCACCCCCATACTTCACCATTCCACCACACACACTCCATCATTTCCTTGGGACGTTTAATCCTCAAAGTGCTCTTTCCATCTCCTCATGTTCTCTCACTTCTCCACCAACAATCTATTATTCCCATCTTTCACTCCCCTACTATTTCCCTTTCACACTGCCTTACTTTCTTTACCTCCTTCCAAAACAATTTCTTTCCCTCCTCCATTTTACACTTAGATTCCTCCTAAATTCTTCATCCTCTTTCTTCCTACTCTCCTTCACCAGTCTCTTCACCTCCTTTCTCGTGCTCGCATATACCTCTCTCTTCTCTCTCATCTTCTCCCCTACCTCTGCTCGCTAGCCATTCACTATATGCCTTCTTCTTTTGTTCCACAGCTCTTTTCACCTCATCATTCCACCATGCTGTCCCCTGTATACCCCTGCATCTCCTCCTCACTCCACAAACCACCTCACACGCTGCAACCATCTTTTCCGTGAATATCTTACATATATCTTCCACCCCTTCCATCTGCTCTAACTCATTCTTTTCCAATCTATTTACCACTATGCTCTTATTCTCCGCCATTTTCTCGCTATTTTGCAACTTCTCCACTCTTCTCACGGAAACTGTTTCCTCCTGTCTTCCCCTTCGTCTCCTCAACCATTTTTTTTGCAGTCTTACCTTGGCCATCACTAAGTGATGGTCCGAGATTCCATTCCCCCACCCTCTCCACACTCTTGCATCCAACACTTGTCTTCTCATTCGCTCATCCACACACACGTAGTCTATCATTGCCTTTCTTTCAGCAAGTTCACCGTCCATCCTCCTCATGACTCCATGTATATCTGTGGATCATCTTATGCCGAAAGAAGGTGCTGGCTATTGCCAACCCCTTACCAGCACAGATGTCCACCAAAGCACTACCATTCCCATCTGCTTCAGGTGGCACACCCCACTGACCAACCATTCCATCCACTTGTGCAGTCTCAACTTTGCCATTCATGTCTCCAATCAAAAACACTCTCTCACTCCTCTCAAACATATCCATACATACTTCTACACTTGCCCAAAACTCATCTTTCACTCTTGCCACTTGGTCCTCTGTCGGCGCATATGCACATACAGTCGCCCAAGCTTGTATACCTACTTTCATCCTCACCTATAGAATCTTTGCACCCAGTGTTCCATACTGTCTTATACTCTCCTTCCACTTCTTGCTTATCATCAGACATACTCCCCCCTCTTGCCCTCTCATTCTCATCAACTCCCACACATATTCCTAAACCGTATTCCCATTCTCTCACCCTTTCACCTTTCTATTTAGTTTCAGTCAATCCACATACATCCACTCTTGCATCCTCAATCACGTGGACAATCTCTTTCCCTTTCACATCATCATTCACTCCTCTCACATTCCATGTCCCCACCCTTAGCATGTCCTTTGTCCGTTCCTTGGTCGTCAACATATGATCCGTCCTGGTTTGAGGCGCTTTATTCGCTTGTTTAGTTAGTTCTTTTTACGGGGTGGGGCACTAACCCAACACCAACCCTTTCAGTCACCTCATACGACAAACAGGGATACTGGGGGAGTATTCTTGAAACCTCCCTACCCCACAGGGGCGTTATATGGCCGACATTTTATTTTTTTTTTGGTTCACTGTACATATAGTGCTGGGTGGTTGTGCAACAAGAGGTACTTAAAATACAGGGTTAAATGTTTAGTGAGGTGAATAATATTGACGTGTTTTGATATCATGATGTCTAAGCATAGCAAAAGATGGTTTATTGAATATAACGGTGTGGAAGAGGCACACAGAATCAGTGTAGGAATACATGGCAACGAACTTACAGAGAATCCTTTGGCATGCTTAAAAAGAAAGAAAAAAAAAAGATTCTCCTTGATATAATGAGTCACGATGGAAAATGACGGCTGTGTCCAAAGTGATATGCAGACTCACTGTTAGAGACGAACTTTTGTCCCTGACTTAAGGCCAGGTTTTTTCCTTGACCGTCACTGAACATATTATGTCCCTGACTGTAGCCGAACTTGTGTCCCTTACTGCAGGCAAACTTCTGTCCTTGTCTGTAAGCGAACTTTTGTCCCTGACTGTAGGTGAACTTTTGTCCCTTACTGTTGGCACACTTTTGTCTTTGATTGTAGCTGAACTTTTGTCTCTGACTGTAACCGAACTTTTGTCCCTGACTGTAGACGAACTGTCTATGGGGAAGTGTGAGCAGAAGTAACTGGCTGGTTGCTAGCAGGTGATGTGAGATAAACGGCTCCGGCTGACACTGTTGTACCAGATCCTATACTGTGTGTGTTCCACCCATAGTACGAGGAGTGGTATATAATGACGGGGTACCATATCTTGTACTCTATTTTGTCCCACCCACTGAAGTACGAGGATCGGCAGACAGTGACGGTGTACCAGATCCTGTAATGTATGTTGTTCCATCCACAGAACTACGAGGATCGGCAGACAGTGATGGTGTACCAGATCCTGTACTGAATGTTGTTCCACCCACAGAACTATGAGGAACGGCAGACAGTGACGGTGTACCAGATCCTGTCGTGGCCGTGTGGTCAGGAGGTGCCGTCCAACCCCAGTGAGCTGCTGGGAGTGGCAAACATGTTGATTCCGGCACACCAGCATCCTGACGCGGGACCCATCCTACTCTCATGCTGGTAAGGTGTCGATTCAACGGAGAATCCAAATGTAACTTTTTAAATGAGGGTAGCAGGTAATGTACATCGGTAATGGTAACAAAGAATAGGGATGTAGACATGGAATTAGAGAGTAACCCTATGCTGATACCGATACACCAGCATCCTGAAGGCGGGACCATCATACTCTCATGCTAGAAAGGTGTCGATTCAAGCGCTTTTCCAAATGCGAATGATAAAGAAATGTTGCAGGTACTGAACATTAAGGACGATAACCAGGAAGAGAAAGGTTTGCATGGAGTAACCTTTAATATTTTTTATAACTCCGACTCAGAACGTAGACTTATGGCCTGTTCCCTTAGACCAACTTTACTCGTACAGCCGCGTTGAAAAGTAGGGATCCACATCTGTTCATATTATCTAGTACATGTAGTCCATTTTTGAGATATGTGACCATTTCATTTACCGGCTGGTGCATTGATCATCACTGCGCCTATGTGTGAGGAAACTAGTTCCAATTTTACCAGCAATGGATTCCATAGTACACTAAACGAGTAGACGTGTATATTTTCTCCTGAACGCGACTGTGCGAACACATACACCTCCATAGTTTGCACCCTCTACGCTAACAACCACGAATCGTACTGAATACATGTTCGGGCTTCCTGATACGTGACTAGTGTATTCGTATTACACATGATGTTTTTACATATCGGCGGGTCTTCATGTAGATCAGTAGTGTCTTCTTGAACAAAACTCAGATTCTTGAACTGTTCCCTGTCCCAGCCGGGTTTCGAATTCCACTTGGATAGTAGACCTCCACTGACTCGGCCACTGTCTTACGTGTAGTCTAATTCACATTCTCCTGAATTTACGCTCCCACGTCATAAACATACGTAAAATAAGCACTCCCCAACCCCTTTTGTATATATTATCAACTCCTTCAGTCTATATTCTACATCAAATAAACTCTGAATGATATCCACTTGCAGCAAAGTAAATCTGACAATTTTCTGTTGTGGTACTTGAGGGATTGTTTTGATGACTACCACAATATTTATTGTGTTCGTCAACGACCGTAATAACTGTCCACACCACTTACCATTGCTCACACTCCATGATTCAGTCATTCCTCTGTGGTGCACATATTAGTGTCCTCTGTTGTGTCCTGGACCCTGTGTAAATAGCGTGCTGTATAGGTTTGTGGTTATTCTTCACGAAAATGGAGTCATCTGAAGCACCAACGGTCAACAGAGACACACAATGAGACAACTTATCATTCAGAGATACGTATAATCTCTTAGTCAGCACACGTTTCCAAATGAACTGGAGGACAAAGCAAAGAAAGCTAATTTTCGTGGAGCCTGTGTACCCCTTTGTATTTATCATGAAAATAATGGTAAACCTGAAAACAGAAGGATGGACCACTTCTAAATCTGTGCACTATTATGTATACTATGCATTACGATGCTGACCACATATATTACTATAATATAACCTAAAATTTACATTTCATTTCGAATGCATTTATTAAATATTTTGAAAAATTTTAGATTCTAGTTTTCAACATTAATGTGCTTTTTAGGTAAAGATTGTGGGAACCAAGAATTTAGTTGTGTCATTAAGGAAGTTCTTGGGGTGTGTGGGGAGAGTAGAGAATCCCGTAGCGCGAGTGATCATCATGAAACTGCAACTACAATGACAGTTATGACTCATTGGTTGTACTGGTGAACCATGTTACCCAACGTGACTCTTCATTAAAGCATATGTCCAGCATCAAGAAGTTCATGCATAAAAGGTAATTAATGCAGCAATGAGGCACTTAGTGCAAGCTCCAAAAGCTTTCATGAAGCACTAACATATGCAGTCTTCCTGAGAACGTATTTGTGTGTGTGTGTGTGTGTGTGTGTGTGTGTGTGTGTGTGTGTGTGTGTGTGTGTGTGTGTGTGTGTGTGTGTGTGTGTGTGTGTGTGTGTGTGTGTGTGTGTGCGCGTGCGTTCGTGTGCGTGTGCAGTGCCAATATGTAACACTCATCAGTGCCAATCCCCCAACATTAGACTCTGAGAACACCATCAAAGATTCATTTTATGCCTCCTTGGATGCTACTATTCTCGCTATACCACACAATGACAGACTCATCCTGCTTGGAGATTGGGAAAAGATAATCACCTTAGGCCAGGAATTATAGGCTGCCATGGTGTTGGTAACATGAACAATGACCTTAGACTACCTTGCTTATGCTCGGAACACAATCTGATCGCCTCCAACATCATTTTTCAGCTTAGCAATAAACACATGACCACATGGATGCACCCATGACCTAGACATTGGCACCTAATTGACTGTCATTGTAAGGCAGCGAGATCAAGGAGAAGTTCTTACACATACATACATACATACTGTACCTCATCTAATCCTGTCTTGCCTCATGAGGAGCGTAGGAGCCCAGGGCTGGGTAAATTGGTCCTGACATTTTAAATGAGAGTGACCAGCCTCACTCATCCATGAGTGGTATTATGTGGGCTATAAACCCCAACCAACCCTAGGATATAAACCTGCACCGGCTCAATCCGATTGGAGAGCCTTAATTACCCACTAAACCACCAGGAGCCAAAATTTAGTTATATGGTTGCCACTCAGCGTAGTAAATGGTTTGCTTGTGTACAGGACACCATTTGGCTTGCCACTCAGTATAGAGTCACCCACTGAGAGAAGGAAGGGGAAAGAAAAAAGGAAAGAAGTAGAAGAGGAAAGAAAGCAGGAAAGAAGAGGAAAGAGAGAAGGAATGAAGAACATAAGAAGGAACGAAAGAAAGGAGAAAGAGAGGAAAGTGCAGCCACCTAAGAGTAGCACTACATTGAGTGAGTGGATGGTGAGCGCCCCCACCTATCACAAAGAGGTTCTTATAACCTGATTTATGAGAGGTGCTGAGTGCCCAACAGATCATAACCTTATACTCACCAAAATACACATAGTCGTACGCCCACAAATGAGCCATAGACCATCTTCCAAGAAACTAACTGTTGTGTTTTAAAGGATCTGGTAGCTTGTTACACCTTCCACAGCACTATTACAGACAGACTTTCTCAATGCCCACAACTTGACCCAAACAACAATGCAATAAATCTAGACGCAGAGTGGCTCAACATTAAAACACTGCTTCGAAACACTAAAGTAGAAACCCTAGGCATCTCCACTCGCCGTCACAAAGACTGCTTTGATGAAAATGCTGAGGGCATACTTGATCATCTTGCAATGAAGAACGGACCACATTACTAGTTGGCTCATTGTAGCTCCTTAACCCTGAAAACTAAATTCCAGAAATTCAAAAATGAAACCCAGAGGAAACAGCGTGACATGGAGAACAAATGGTGGACTGAGCAAGCAAAAGAGCTACAAAGACAGGCTGATATTAATGACCAACATGGGTTCTACAAATCTTTAAGAATCATCTATGGGCCAGCCAAACACAACATTGCCCCTGTTGGATCGCAGGAGAGCTCCTGGAATACAAGCTAACAATTTTAGAAAGATGGGCACAGCACCTGAATACCTTACTGAGTCGAAGAAAGCCGGTGGAGCACAGTATCCTTGATAACATCCCAAATGCTCCTCAAGTGGCAGATCTCGATGTCCCACCTACACTTGCAGAACTGTTCAGGCCATCCGATCCCTAAAAAATAACGAAAACCTCTGACCTGATGACATACCATCTGAACTAAGCAAAGAGGGTGACCAGCTATTCCATCAGCGCCTCCATGATCTCATACTGACTAACTGGAGCCAAGCAAAAAATTCCATCTGAACGGCATATTTCTGATACTGCAACCATCAACAAGAAGAAAGAGGACTGCTCAAATTGCGACAACAACAGAGGCATCTCGCCCCTTGTGAATGCATGCAAAATACTAGCCATGATAATGTTATCCAGACCGACAAAACATCTGAGTCACTATTTCCTGAAACACAGTGTGGATTTCGGAAGAAATGAAGCACCTGTGATACGATCTTTGTTGCCCTACGGCAGGGGTGGGGAACCTTTCTCCTATTAAGGGCCATTAGGATATTTTTAACATCATTCCCGGGCCATACGAAATTATCAACTTAAAATCAACTGTAGCCCAGTACATAATATATAAATCTCTCTCTCTCTCTCTCTCTCTCTCTCTCTCTCTCTCTCTCTCTCTCTCTCTCTCTCTATATATATATATATATATATATATATATATAAATATATATATATATATATATATATATATATATATTCGTTCATGAGTTTATGAAATTGCATTTATGAATTGCCTCGTGGGCCTGATCAAATGGTCGTGCGGGCCTTATACGGCCCGGAGGCCAGACGTTCCCCACCCCTGCCCTACAGATACAAGAGGAATGCCACGAGCAGAACTATGAATTATATTGCAGTCATCGAACTAGCAAAAGAATTTGACACTGTCAACAAAGAACTTTAGTGGAATTCTCTCTCAAAGTCTGGAGTTCCAAACAAATTTGTTACTATCCTGAAGAGCCTGGATGACATGAATGCACGTGTGTCCATAGGTGTGAGCAAATCCTAACCCTTCAACATGGACGTGGGAGTAAAGCAAAGCTGTGTCCTGGCTCCTGTCATTTTCAACATCTAACTGCAGTTACCTTTTCAAGTCGACAACAAATGAACCCCGATGGTCGAATGAAAATATAGTTCCGTTTAGACGACAACTTATTAAATCTCAGACGCTTTCAAGCACAGTCAAAGACAGAAATAGCTCATTTCCTAGAGCTGCAATATACTGATGACTCTGCTGACCTAGCACATACCCCAGAAACCCTACAACAGTCTCACCATCGTCACCAGCATATACAATGCAATGGGGCTCCGAATAAAAGTCAACAAAACAGAAATAATCTCCCAAGAAAACACCCCAACAAAGCCTCTTGCATTTCAGATTGATATCGAAATTGTAAAACAGGTTGAAAATTTTACCTACCTTGGAAATGTGCTCACAGATAAACAACATCGATGCACGAATCAAACACGTTTCAGCCTCTTTTGGACGTCTCAGACTCAGAGTCTTTGAAAATCACCAACTTGAGAATTGAGACAAAGGTATTAGTATATACAACTGTATGGCTTTCCACCCTCTTACACGGTGCTAAACCCTGGGCTGTCTACCAGCGTCACATCAGACAGCTTGAGTCGTTTCACATGCGAGGCTTACAGCAAGTCCCATGATTCACATGGAAGGGTGAAGCCCCTTACTTACGAATTCTTCAGCAGGCAAAGTCAACCAGCAAAAAGACCATTTTAGTTAAAAAACACGTCTTCCGCATGCCTGAACACCACCTTTCCCATCAGCTTCTGTATGGCCAACTCCCTGCACCACGCTGCAACCCAGGGAGACAGAAATAATAGATATAAAGATCATTTAAGGACAACTCTGAAGAAAGGCAACATTATACCATAAGATCTTGAAATCAATGCCTCTGATAGAAAACAGTGGTGAGTCCTCTGCATCAAAGGAACCATTCATCTTAGAGCAGCTCGGAATCTGGCCAGAGAAGAGCGTAGACAAGGGAGGCACAACCAAAACAATAGTTCTCCAAGCAAACCCGGACTTGGCATGCTGACTGTGTGGAAAAGTTTGCGGATCCAGGATTAGTTTGAACATTCACACACGTTGGCACCAAAGACCGTGAGACATACATCAGTATTGTGAATATAGCAGGCGCAGTTTTCTTTAGCAGAAGGACAGATTTAAAAAGTGTGTGCATGACACAGTGCAGTGTAAAAAAAAGGACGTGTGGTACTTAATGAAACAATATACGTGTGTACTGTAGAGAATAAGAAAAAAATGTCTGTTTTCCTGTTAAAGATTCAGTTAGGTAGCGTGTAGCATTTTGGCTAACATCAGACTATTTTATTTTGGACAAAGAAATTCATGTTCTGATTTAGACATGGTTAATATAATTGTATTTCAGAAGAGAAAGGATTATACCTTTTTTTACTCTTAGTCTGAAATTGCAATCTCCGTACCTTGAATGCTGAGTTGTGCCAAAAGATTAGCATCAGAGTAAAAAACAGTGTTATGGAAAGAATGTAGAGCCTTAGCAATGTCTTTGCCACTGAACTATGTAATAACCTGCAAACTAACCATAGTCTAGGCCAAGTTAAGATGACAGGGTTATAGTGCTGGAGGCAATTTACTATCTATCTCTATCTATATACCTAGGCTGCTTCCCCCAAGGAAAGGGAGGTAGCCGAGACAGGACGACTCACTCTCCATTTACTCATCCATTCAAACACATTCATTTGCATCTTAGCCCCAAAGGGGAGAACGGACAGATCCTCACCGCACCACACTGCACAAGGGTCAACTGGGCAATGCAATCAGTGACATCCGCAGCAGGGCCCGACAGCAGAACTGGTTTACCCCTGCCACATCATAACAGACCCATCCCCTTACCCGCACCTGACTTGACTAGCTGATCAGACCAAATGCGGGAGAATATCCCCTCAGGGCTGCGTCATCACTTATTCATTCACAATTTCTCTCCATTTATTTCTGTCACGCAATTTACTGATGGTACGAAATTGTGGTCTAGTGGTTAGAACTCAGCAGTCAAAGTTACGGACTTACATACTTACAATCGACAAGGGCATGATATAGCTCATTTACTCTGATCTGACAAAAATCCATAACACTTTTTAGTTCTGTTGACAGGCAAGGGTAGTCATATTGGAGGGTTGATTTGATTGGTCCTAACTAAGGCTCATTAAATTTCAAGGAACCACAACTTAGTATTCAAGTTGTGGGAGTGAACCATCTCCATTTGATGAAAGCAAACAAACTATACCACCTAGGGCTAGACTATTCATGTACCATTAAACGTACTCTATTAGGGTAGCCTATCCTTGCATCCCTGCATCTCAAAAGGGTAAAATGGAGTTGACTGTTGCCATTTTCACTTTTATTTTTAATAAGTGCACTGTCAGCAGCAGTGAGTGACATGTAGTGATGTATGGTGGTATATGAGTACACATAATTGTGTTTGTAAGGAAGGTATAGCATGGTGTGGTGTGATGGGTGGAATGGTGCAGTTGTGTACACTAACAGGGGTACCTAGCGTTGTCCGGGTAAAATCCTATGGCCGTGCATACTGACGTTGTCTGGGACCTTAGATGGCCACCCTCCTTGTGGGAGAAGACCCCCCAGATACTCATTTTACCCACTGAGTGTAAGTTCCTTCTTGGGCCCGGCACCCCAGGGATATATTCCCCATGGACCTCTTCCTACCACAGACCTATTTTTCCACTGCGTACCCATCCACCAACACTGCCCATGCATCCCACCCTCCCAGCCCACACACTCCACCCACCTGCCCATCCTACCAAATGTTGCTATAAACTGATGTGGTTTCATTTTGTTTCGTTTATAAAAGCTCCAACATGCTTGCATGCGTCGGCGTTGGTCACCTAATGGCTACCCTCCTTGTTGCTCCATCTCTGGCAGCCTCCATGTTCAGTCCCTGACCTCGTCCCAGGTCTTATTCGGTCTGCCACTCGCATTCCTACCCCCAGCGTTAACACTTCTAACTTTCTGCACCAAACTGTCATCCCCCATTCTCTCAACATGCCCAAACCATCTCAGTCTACCTCTCCTCATCACAACACCGATACACTTCAGTCTCATCCTTCCGCTAAAATTGTCCATCTTATACCTAGCCCCCCCCCCCCAGGCCTCGCATTAAATGACGTGCTTCACATCCACCTAATCATTGTCATTTCTGTATGTTTGAGTCTGTGAATAGCCTCATTTTTTACTGCCCAAGTCTCACTACCATAAAGCATTACACTCCTAACACATGTGTGCATTCAAAGATCTCTTAGCACTGAGGGAGAGCCTTTTCAGTGTTAGGAGAGGCAACAGCTCTCTGAACTTCTAATCACTCTTCACTCTAGCCATAGAGCTAGCTTCAGACCCACTTCCAACATATAACATGTCTCCCAACTTCTCAAGTAACAAAATTTATCCATACGCTCGAGGGACTCACCAGCAAGTTCAATCCTTTTTCCTGACAATCTCCCCAAGTTCTCTCCGACACACTACACACATGAAAAGAGCATTATCTTGCACTCAACCTCTAATACCACTACATCTCTTATGCACCCACTTATCACAAACGCTGTACAAGATGGAATTAGTTCCCACGCCCTTGTGGCAAACCGCACATGGCCACTTTCTCTCTTCTTTGACAGTACTGCCACCAACCCTAGATGCCATCACCTTTGTTTTATCTCCATTTATTCTCAAGCCCTTGTGCCTCATACCATCTCTCCTCGTCTTAAATCTTTCCTTCGGCTTCTTTTCATTCTCTGCAGTCAGCACAAAATTATCAGTTTACTGCTTCTCCCATGGAAGTCCATTTCTGAAGTAACGTGAGAGGGCTACAAGCACCATGAAAAACAATAAGGGGCTCAAGACTGACACTCATGCACGCCAACATTCATAGAAAACTCATCACTCAAATCTCCATTCACTCTAACTTGGGTGCGAGCACTCACATACATTGCCCTAACCACTAACAATCCACTTCTCGATCCCAAACTTTCTCATTGCCCACTTCACCACCTCTCTAGGGACTCTGTCAAAGGCCTTCTCCAAATAAGCTAAAACAAAGTACAGATCCCTCTTCTTTCTTGTATATATTTCCCGAAGCTGCCGAACAATAAGTATGGCATCATTGGTCCCTTTGCCTGGCATAAACTGAAAGTGCATCTCAACTGTGCTCATGCTTTCTCTAATCATACGTTTTAAAACTCTTTTTGTTACCTTCATTACCTGGCCCAAAAGTTTTATGTTTCTATAGTTTCCTCTTAATCACCCTTCCCATGTACACATTTACAGTCGCACTCTTCACACATATATATACACTTTCATATATAATCGTATTTATCAAGTCAGTGACTAACCTCACTTTTAAATCTGAGTACTTCAGCATTGCAGCAGTCAAATCAAACACACCTTTTGCCTTCCCCACCTGTATCCTGCCTATTGCCCTTCTCACAGTAGCAGCATCCTTCAAAGGCCAAGGGTTAAACACTGGGTCTGCTGACTCCAAACCTTCCCTGTTCCAGTCAAACATCTCATTCAGCAACTCTCTCCAGTCGACTTTAATATCCTCTCTGTTCGCCACTACCTTTCCTTCATCATTCTTCACACACCGCTTACCTATAATATCTCTGTTGTCCCTCTTCGTCTGATTTGCCACCTAAAATATCACATTCTTCCTTTTAACACACTTTAGGTTATTCAGTCAAAGTCCCTGAGACTCAGATTTTGCCCTGTACTCGTGTACCTCTTTTCTAGCTCTACACTTGGCAGCCTAGTACAGGCATACCCTGGTTTAACGATCTAATTGGTTAGGTAAAACCCCATCCTTAGGCAGAGTATCGTATATCTGGATACTTTTAACATGTATTTCAATGTGGACTCTTTACTAGCCTTGGGTTTCCCCCCAAACCAAGTCCCAAAACATGTTTAAAGGCAATCAAAATGGCCTGACAGCTACCAAGGAAGCTAACCTAAGCCTAACACCTGTAAATAACTCACCTAAACCAACAAATATAATCTGAATATCGTCAAATATAAGTCTGGAAAAAATCAAGCTTAGTAAACTGTACCCCAAAATGACAAGTTCCCCCCACCTGTGGCTAAAACACATTAATTGACGTCTAAAAGCAGTTTATAAATCAACCTAAACACACAAATTTTGTCTAAAATATCATAAAAATCGGTAAGAAAAATCAAAACCCATCGTTAAACCGGGTTTTGGCCATTGTTAGGAGGGGTATGGTGCATTTTCTACCCCCGTAGTTAAGCCGGGGTATCGCATCTAGGGGTATCGTTTATCGAGGTATTACTGTATTCCACTTTATTACCACCTGTTTTCCATTCCCGAAAAAGCCTTATTTTCTCCTTAATTGCAGGTTCTACACTCTCCCCCCACCATTATGTTACTTTATGTCTTATCCATCCGCATACAGTAACTGTCAGAAGATTTTTCTTGAGAACTATGTATCGTTCAATAACACTTCTGTCAACAGCTCCCCGTTCAGTCACCACCCTACTCAACTCGCTATAGAAGGCATCCCTTGCAGCTTGGTTTTTCAGCTTCCATACTTTCCTCCTAAGTGTATAGGTCCTCTTCTTCATCAACCACTCCCCAAGCATCATGTCACATATCAGTAATTTCTGTTGCTGCACACTCTCATCGCTCCCTATAACTTTGACATCCCTCACCAACCTCATATCAAACCTTCTGCCCAGGAAATAGCCAATCTAGTTACCATTTCCCTCAGACTCGCATGAAATCAACATACTTTCTCTTTTTTTAAAATACATATTGCACACAGTCATGTTCATTGCCTCCCCAGACTCGAGTGCCAGTTCCCTTTCCTCATTTCTCGTACCATTTACTCATCCCCCGTGTACCCCTTCATATCCTTGAGCTGCTTCATCTACATGACCATTTAAGTCCCTTCCCAGAACTACTGTCTCATCATCCCCCTCATCATCTCCCATACCACTTACCACACGTCTTAAGTCTGTCTCATCATTCCCCATATCACATACTACACGTATTAGGTCATCCCAGAATCTGTCTTTTTCTACATCATCCAAGCCAGCCTGGAGAGCATTCACCGGTATCAATGGAAATTTGAGCCAGCCAAACAAAACCTTCACTATTATAACCCTTTCATTGACCCTTATTTATATCCATGACATATTCCACCCATTTTTCCTTAACCAGCACACCTACACCACTATATCCACCTACCCTTCCCGGCCAAAATACCTTTATATCGACAGCCCCTCCCGGTAATCATTCTGGCTGATCCTCCCTTATATCTAACCTCGAATACACAGCCAACATCCACTCACCTGCTACTCATTGCCTCGACCACTTCCCCCGCTTTACCCTTCAAACTACCTACATTCCTAGATGCCTCTCTGATCCCCTTGGGTGATTTAGAGAATGTGAAAGTAAAAAAGTACGGTTCTGTAAATGGCTGCCATATTTCCAGTATGATGATTATTTCCAATTTGTTCTAATCATGGCCATCAGAGGGACCACTGGCAACTGCGCAGATATAAAGTTGTAAAAAGTTACACGTATTAGATCTGTTCAGAGAGTTCTGTATGGATTCCCGTCGATTTTCATAGAAGACAGACAAACAAACTTTCTCTTTTATATATACACGGATGTAGTGGCAGCAATGGTACAACAGGGTGTGATGTGATGGCTGCAGTGGTGCTATAGTAAATACATGTGCTGGAAAGGATGATGCAACAGGGTGCGGTGTCATGACGGACATGATGTTAATAGTATACTTATCCATATGCTGACAGGGATGGTGCAACAGGGTGTGGTGTGATGGCGGGAGTGGTGCTGATGATGGAGCGGCTTCAGCAATGCCGGATGGTGGATGTCTACCGCATTATGGTCCTCCTTAAACGCACCCGACCACAGTTCATCACTTCACAGGTACACCCAGAAGCAGAACCTCCCCCACCCTACATTTTCTTCGTTTACAGGCACACTTCAGATTTTGAACAAAGTGGCAGCTGTGTGCTTGTTTATATATTGGTGGAACTCTTCATGGGACACATGTCATCAAAACTATGTAACTAGGGCACTACTAATCCAAACCTCCGATTTAAAAGCATTGCGAAATCTGAAACTTGTCTGTAAGCTCAAAGGCGCACAAGGCGGGGGAGGGGGGGGGGGTCAGATTTGGCAAATGTCTTTTTCTGGACAAAAACTGATTTTTCAGGGCACATACTGCTGATGGCAGGAATTACGGTGTTAGCTCTTAGAATCCTCATATTATTAAGAAGGTATTCTACCTAATGAGTAAATGTCAACTGATTTGTTTTCGTTTTTTTCTGATACATATTTATTGCTCATTATCAGCGTTCATATGAGTAAAGATCTTAGCATGTGAGTTTAATTACTTACACGCGAATTATTTTATGTAAAGCCTACTCTTATTTTCATGTAATATGGTTATTTAGTAGTAGTTACTTGGATATCTGGGAAACTTCGAGCATATCAAACTTCTTTCGACTCGTCAGCGAAATGCCTGCCCGTATGCTTATGTGTAAGCAAGAAACTGAGGTGGATTGTACCGCTTGGGGTGAAGTTGCTGTAACGTATCAAACGCGGTAGTCTAACATGAATGATAGGGACTCAGTCCAGAGTGTAAGGCTTAATACGTAGGTTATTTCGATCAACAAACTTTATTCGTAGCAAGTAGTATTATACCGAGGAATTTCTGTCGGGCTAACAGCTCATATTAGCAACATTTTATAGCCATTTCATTCTACTTTCAAAAGATTTCATTTCTTGTGGTAGAGGCTTCAGTACAATCCAAGAAATATTTATTCTTAGGCTGAATACAGTGGTATAGAGATGGAAGAAATTGAAAATAATTGACGTCCTCAAGTTCATGGGCTTCAAACTTCGTATACAGAGGTGTGGGCAAGCACTTCATTAATGACTGTTAAGTCTGATGCATCTGTACGGATAAAAGATCCATAGGTTGCCTGCCACTGGCCTAACGCAATCAGCAATATGGCAGAGGAGTCAGGAAATGGTTATTGTTCATTCCATTGTACTGGACGCTATCAGCAATGAGGTACGAAGGTCAAACTTTGTGTGTGTGTGTGTGTGTGTGTGTGTGTGTGTGTGTGTGTTTTAAATATTGTAATTCAGTGATTGTGGATTCGCCAGGCTTAACCCTTTAGCCTCGAAGTATTGACAGTTTTACTAACCTAAGGCAGAATATATAGAAGAACAGATACATAAAATGATAACCGTTCCTGGCCATGCTTTGTCGGAGAATAATATACAGAAGATTGAGGTTATGACGAACCAGTATCAGTATTTTTTATTTATCTCACAGAAACTCATCACTAGCAAAGGGTTAACCATTTTACTCAGACGAATTATTTTACGCTTTCTCCTTATAATTTTATGCAGTTTAGGGAAGGTCTGTTGTCGTTATGTGCTGATGAAGGCTATATCAAAACACTCCATTTCCTTAGCCTAGTAAAAGTCTGTGTGCAGCAGCAGTAAAATAAAATAAATCACATAACTGCAGGAGTTTTAACAAAACTAAACCCTCTCGTACAACTATTTCTTTAGTTTACTCTGTCCATCTCCTCTTTTTTGTTGAGTTCTCCCAGTCAAATTCTTATCTCGGTAATATGTCCTATCGCCTCAGTAAGACCTGTGGTATCGCCCATGAAACAAAGTCTTCAGCATTTCAGTGCTGTGGATTGGGAAGCCATCTGGCAGTGCTTCTTTTATTTTTCCTGGAATGATTATTCATTCCCTGGCTGAGCCATCTGAGTGTGCTTCAGATATTACGTTGACTTTTCCTCGGCCATGGAAGCATACATTCTTTTCTCGTTCCCTGTAACTAATGGAAAAAATGCACTGGTTTGAATACACCTTTTCTATAGTTGTCCACAAGAAGGAGCTGGGTTACATAAGGCACCACCGCCAAGTAACCTCGACTGTTTTATGTTTCTGTCATGATTCGTGCGAAGTCTGTTCTTCGCCTTGCTAAAAACTGTCTCATTTGTTCCAAACTTTACGAATTCGCCAACTCAAAGTGTTCCTGCTCCTTTTGACATCTCTCGAAAATATTTCTAATAACTTCATCCATCTTCCTTCATCTTTTTCATTCTGCTGTTTCTGATACTGTGTCTTCTTTGCCCACACCTTCTCTAATTTCACTTTGGACTGTTTCGGTGCCATCCGTTCACCTCCTTCTCCTTGATTTCCTCATGCGTGCCATTAATTTTCTTCAAAGTATTTTTTCCCCTGTCCACAATGACCTCAGTACTCACAAGGCGTATGGAGCTGATGAGGTACTTCCTGTGTGTGTGTGTGTGTGTGTGTGTGTGTGTGTGTGTGTGTGTGTGTGTGTGTGTGTGTGTGTGTGTGTGTGTGTGTGTGTGTGTTTCCCCTAAAAATGTGCTTCGGTGCTGCCACCCTATCAAAGTAACCTCTTTCACCCTTGTCTGCCAACTTGCGCATTTCCTTCTTATTGGAAATATCTCATTCAACCTGCCCTGGAGGAGGATGACCGTTTTCATCTCTCTAATTATCGCCCAGTTACTTTGATATACCTCTAAAGTGTTTAAGTCTGTCCTTGACAGGATGATTTTGAGCATCTTTCCTCTCAGTCTTATCGATGGTCAGTTTGGAATTCGCCGGGGTCTCCCCACTGGGGATCTTTTCACTTTCGTTTCTGAATCTTGGCCATCTTCTTTTGGGGACTTTGGGCGAGATCTTTGCCAAGGCACTTGACGTCTGGAAAGGTTTCGACTGAATCTGGCACAAATCCTCAAAATTTCCTCACGTTTCTCTCATTTTATCTGTGCCTTCCTCTCAGACACCTCTGGTTGCACTACTGCTACTATTTCACACAACATTTGCTCCTTTTCTGAAGGTATCAGTAGAAGTGTTCTTTAGGAGCATGTCCTGTCAACATCTCCCTTCCTTCCGTTCATCAATAGACTTCTTAGTTGAATATATAGCCTCCTCGTCATGTGCTACTGACTCCACCCTTCTCATATACATCCATTTCTCTCAGCGTACCTCACAGCAGTTGTTTTGGCAATGGTGGGATGGAGGTGTAGCGCACCTAATTGTTGACATGGGTATTACTTCTGAGGTATTAAAAGTACCGTAATGCTTCAAAATCTTAGTTCCTACATCTTTCGGTCTGTCAGAATATTCCACAGGAATATCCCTTAATATTCGTATCTGACAACAAGGAGCCTAGTCCTTCATATCCTTGGTGCTACTTTTCTCGGGACCTATCAAGGAAAGATCATTTACCTCACTTGCAAAATCTGCTTCCAAGATAATTATTAGGTGTGCTATGGCGACTCCATGTTCTCTTTACCCCAGCAATGCTCTTAATTTTGAACAGGGATCTGTTCACCTCTGTATAGGAAAAAACGCGTATGTATAAGGGGGACCTGTACATACGAATACAGCTTTTTCTAAACAGGTTGGAGTCCAAGGCTTTTCGTTTCATCAGGTTGCCTCTTGACACCAGTTCCCTTCAACCTTTTTCTGATCGCCGCAGTTTTGCATCTTTATCCTTTTATCATCTATATTTCCAGGGTTAATGCTCTTCAGAGCTGTCTGATTGCATTTCTCCTCTATTGCAGTGGGTATGTACCAATCGTCTGGGTGAGCAGGCTCATCTCTTTTCTCTTTATGTCTCTAATGCAAGAGTTAGACAATACTCTCAGTCACCGGTGCATTCACCAGGTCTCCTTTATAACGTTGTTACAGTACTTAGTCTGTAATTCTCAATCCCTATGCATGCCCACCAGTCTTTTAAATGCTATATGTCTATACGCTCGAAATAAGTATTTATTATTTATTATTTTTTTATTAAATTTGCAGACATTTAGCCTTCCGTGCTAGTTTCTTTGCATAAAAATACTGCCCCTAAATCTCCTGTTAGGACATGGAAAATTATATGGCTCGCGAATTGAATGGGGACCATGTTGACAATATATGAGTGTGTACGGTCAGGCATATGACAGAGGTTTAATATCCCCTTCTTAAATCCTTCAGTCCAATACCGCACTTTTCTTTTTTCTGTTAATGCTTTCTCAGAGGAAGACCACGAATAGGATGGATGGACAGTGTGAAGAGAGCGCTGGATGCGAGAGGGATGTCTGTTGAGCAAGGAAGAGTGGCTGTGCGTGACAGAAATGAATGGAGAGAAATTGTGAATGAATAAGTGATGACGCAGCCCTGAGGGGATATTCTCCCCCATTTGGTCTGATCAGCTAGTCAGGTCAGGTGCGGGTAAGGGGATGGGTCTGTTATGATGTGGCTGGGGTAAACCAGTTCTGCTGTCGGGCCCTGCTGTGGATGTCACTGATTGCATTGCGCAGTTGACCCTTGTGCGGTGTGATGCGGTGAGGATCTGTCTGTTCTCCCCTTTGGGGCTAAGATGCGAATGAATGTGTTTGAATGGATGAGTAAATGGGGAGTGTGTCGTCCTGTCTCGGCTACCTCCCTTTCCTTGGGGGAAGCAGCCTAGGTATATAGATAGATAGATAGATAGCTTTCTCAGACGATTTGCTTAGTTTAAAGGAGCGTCCATCAAATAAGTGAGCTAACGGGGATTTTCGTGACATTAAAAACAAAGATATTTTTACCATCTCGATATCGCACATTGGCTATTGTGCTGGTTTCTCGCGAGCATTGAAAGTCAGTATGAAGTTTAACCTTGGTCAAGATTAGTCATTGTTGTTCTCCAGGTATTCTGGCTGATACTGACATCATATTGCGTTACACACAGCCCGTCGACTTCTAAGAAGAAATATAGGCATCTGTGTGAAGTAAGCAGTTCACTGGAAACTGGCCTAATGTAAGTCGTAGGTATGGCCGAGCTAAACTAGCATAGGCTATTATGATGTGTGACCACACGATCAGGCAGTTTCCTATTCCTATTCTTTCCGCCTTCTCCATATTCATTGTTGTTGTCAAAATTGGTCACAAATGATTTTGCCTTAAAATTCTGGGCAAAACTCGCCTCATAATTAACACCGTGGCGAAACGTTTCTCACAAACTGAATCAGCTTACCAACAGTTAACAGGAATATAGTGGAAATAAATTACTGGAATAAAGGAGTTGACTTTACAGTTGACCTATTGACTGTATATGGCAGGTAATATGAAGAATCTATCAATCAATCAATCAATCAATCAATCAATCTATCTATCTATATCTATCTCTCTATCTATCTGTCTATCTATATATATACTGTATATATACCACCCAACATATTATGCGCAAATGGTTAGCCCTGCCATGTAATGCAGGGTTCATCGGACTTTAATATTGTGTAAAAATGAGTGTCTGACTATTTCACAAAGTATTCTGTTGATACATCTCTTTCACGTTTTCAGTTTCTTTCATTCCTATATCAAACGTTAACGCTTCCTTAGGGAAAAAAAGATGGGGAACTGGTGATGATGATGGTGATGATGTTGATGATGATGATGTCTCCCTCAGGTTCAGTGCGCTTTGCTGTACCGCCTGGCTGCCCGTTACCTCTCAGACAGCACCTACGCCAACCTGTCTGTATGGCGAAGGCCTGGACGTTGCCCTTACTCTGCTGATACAAGACACTGAAAGAGGCGCTGATGTTACTGGAAGCATACTACCTCCGCAATTGAGAAGGGACAAGTTAGATTCCAGGGCTGACCATGCCATCTAAGGACAAGGACTTCCTTTCTCCAATCTGTTTGTGGAGTACCTGCATCCGAGATAAGGCCTTGTGTTTAAATTTGATGGCTGCGTCTTTAGTCTGAGGAGACATTTCAACTTGGCAAAAAAAAAAAAAAAAATCTGCTTTAATGATCCTCATGTAGTCGATGGATATCATAATTATTCATACTAAATTATTATATTCAGCTATTTTTTGTGGCTATAGGTTTAATGATGTATACATAACCCTATAGTTCTAAAAGTCTTTTCTTAGCAAGGCAAAATCATCTCAAGCTAAAGGAGGTCATTGGTATGCTGTTTTTATGTCTGTGTGTATGCCATGTTACATTCTTCCATTATGTTATGCTTAAGTGTGGTGGCAATGTTCTTACCAATATATTGTTGAGAAGCGGAATTTGCTAGACAGGAAGAACTGAAAGGTTCTCAGTATTTGTTGCAGTTTTCAGTTACGTCCGCTATTTGTGAGCGAAGGTACAGTATTTTGTAAAGATAATCATTATATATTATGCTCTTTTTCACAGTAATGTTTTATTATGTGATTGATAAATTATGTAATTTTATCTCAGTTTGTATGTTAAGTAATTTAGAGTGTTACACAGTGCAAGAAAACTCTGGCATGTTTTGAGTGTCTACTATTTGGTAACTATAGGTGCTAGAGTAAACTTGAAGACTCGAGCGTAATGCAAGCTTATATAGGGATAGGGAAGAGACTAGAGGAGTTTCAGTTCAGTTTGAGTTTAGTTCAATGTTGATGTAGTTAGTGAAGATTGTATAGCTATGGTACTCGTGAAAACAGAGAAGTGTAGTGGCAAGCATTAAGCGTAAGTTTTTGGTGAATAAAGACCGCAAACTTGGGAAGCCAGTGTTTATTTACCATGCCTGACCCTATCTTGTTGTTGCACATAGAAAGGCTGACCATAGGAAGAACAACTCAATGGGTAACGTCCTTCCTATACTGAACTACTGCTGTTGGAGCGTGTGGCAGTGTGGGACTGGGGACGTACAGTGGTGTCAGGAGTGTGGACATCAGAAATGTGCTGCAGTGAGTCAAACCTTCGCCATGGAGGCAGAAGGTGTACATGCAAGAGGCCAAGCTAGACAAGAGGAGGCATTACTGGCTGCAATTATGAAGCTATTACAAGCACATAGTGTTAACTACAGGCACAGAATGAAGTACAGAAAGAACTAAAAAATAATTACAGGCTCAAAGTGAAGAACACAAAGAGCTCAGGAACGAAAGCAAAGAACAATTATTAGTAGCACAAAGTGAACTGCTAGAGGCATTACAGGAGCAACAGAGGGAGTTACAACTGAGGATGCAGGGATAGCTAGATGCTTTCATGGGGGAAATATAGGAAGAACAACAACAGTTGAAGGGGGAAGTAAAAGCTGGGCCACAGCAGCAGAAGTGTAAGGTAAACAATAACATGATGGAGTGTAGAGAAAATCTAGACAACCAGTTAAAGACAATCAGTGACAGAACTGAGGCTATAGAGAAGTCTTGCACTGCTAAGCCTAAGATTAGTGTGTAGGGAACATATGAAAAAATGGACAGTGTATGGTGAATCTTGACGAATCCCAAGCATCTAACGGTAGCATTATAGGGCTGCAAAATCAGAACGTAGGAGATCTGAGTCCTGGGCATAATTATGATGTCCCAGTTTTTTGGGGCCCAAACCAATGAAGGGCATGGCTATAATGGGGATCCAATGAAAAAGAAGCCTCAGGAATTTGATGGAAGAGTATCTTGAAAAGCTCACCGTGTGCAATTTGAGTTACTTTCTGATCACAATGGTTGGGATGATAGGCAGAGGGCAGTGCAGCTTGCTAGTAGCCTCAAGGATGCCGCAATGGAGATTCTTGGGGAGATGTCTGTGTAGGAAAGGAACAGTCCTTAGTAGAAGTACAGTACTGGAGTGTAGATACTGGACCATGTACCAGACCAAGGTTTACTGGGCAAGATTGTGGACTCATGTACGGATTCAAGGAGAATTACTACAGCAGCTTGCTCATGACCTGGAGGGTATGGCACACAAGACATACCCTGGAGCAGCAGCTAACCTGTTGGCTATTCTTCTGAGGGACCAGTTCATCGATGCTCTTGATAGCACAAAGTTGAAAGTGCAACTGAAGCAAGCACAGCCCAAAAGCATGCACAAACCACTAGCCAGGGCTCTAGAATTTGAGTCCTACGTCAGGTCAAGTACGTCCACTTTCAGGCAAGTTGTAGTGTGGGATTCAAGGCAAGAAAGTGGCAAGTACATGAAGTGCAAAAATTTGAAGGAAGTTGCTGGTACTGTGAAAAGTCAGGACATATGAAGTTGCTGGTACTGTGAAAATCCAGGACATATGAAAGAGGACTGCTACAAGTGGAAGAGGGAACAGGAGAAGACCGGAGGAGGTTGCTAGTTCTGCAGGAACCCAAGACACATAAAGCAGGATTGTTACAGATGGAAGGAGCAAGAACAGAGGAATACTGCCAGGAAACTCATGACTGCAACAAACAGGTGTTCGATTTGTGGTGATGTAGGACACTTCTGCTATGATTGTCCAAATGAGAAGGACGGCAAGAAGAAAGCTGCAGAAGAGGAGAAGGAAGAGGGTAAATTAGTAAAGGCTGGTGACAAGAGGCAACAACCAGCCAGTTTTTCCCAAGAAGCCCCACCACTGAGAAAATGCAAGAGAAACTTGATTGACAGTGTGTGAGAAGATAGAAGAACGGATGGCATGCAGTGTAGTAAAAAAGATCACAGCAAGAAATGCAGCTGTACTGTGGTGACAGGGCCAGAGTCAGCTGAAAAAGACCTACAGAGGATGCAGATGGAGGATGCAAATTTACAACCAGTGCTAGAGTGGCTGTAGCAAAGTACAGTGCAGCCATCTTGGGAAGAGGTTTCCAGGTTCAGCCCTGCAACTAAGAACTACTGGAGTCAATGGGACCATTTCATTTGAACAGCGGATTACTGGTGCATCAGTGGTAGACACCCGATGGCCTCAGCAAGTAATGGCAACTGGTGGTTCCAAAGAAAATGAGGTCCAAGATCTTGGATGAGTCTAATAACCACATTACTAGTGCACGCCTGCGAGTGAGGAAAACTCTAAGTCGGCTGAGACAGTGGTTCTACTGGACTGGCATGTGGCAGGATGTTGAAAAGTGGTGTCGAACCTGTGATGTACGCTGTGCTGTGCCTAGAAGGGGCCCAAGAAATGTGGTTGCATCCCTCATCTGCTGTACCAGGTGGATGCACCGATGGAAAGAGTTACGGTGGACATTGCTGGACCTCTGCCACTAACTGAAAGAGGAAACCAGTATATACAGTATGTGTTGCCATGAACTACTTAACAAAGTGCCCAGAAGCTTATGCCATCCCCGATCAAGAGGCTGCAACTGTTGCTTAGGTGTTAGATGGCCAGTTTTCCTGTCGTTTTAAGGTGCCACAAGAACTACATTCAGACCAAGGTAGAAACTTTGAGTCTGCTGTGTGCCGTGAATGTTACAAGTTACTGGGGATCAAGAAGACCAGGATGACCCCATTAAGGCAACAGTCAAATGGGATGGTGGAGAAATTCAACTGGACCCTGCGACAAGAACATGCCAAGTACTGCATAGAGGGACAAACAGAATGGGACCAGAAGAGAAATTGCCTGCATTGCTGATGGCATATCGGTCTGCATCCCATGAGTCTACCGGTTACACTTCTGTAAAACTGATGCTGGGCCATGAGTTACGTTTATCAGTTGACTTGTTAACCCCTTAACTGCGGGGCATCACTTTCGTGATGCTCGGCCACAATGGATCATACCACGGGGCGTCACTTTTGTGATTCTGTGTTATTTTGAATTATCCCGGGCTCTCAAGTGGTGGCTTGTATCATCTATCAGTACTGCCAATGTCCAACACTAGTCAGCACTCCAAATCTCATCTGTACTCCCATCCATTGTTGACAATTTAGTGATTTTACCCCCTTCGTGACTCCCCTCCCTACCTGCCCTCCATTACCCTGTCCTCTCACCTCCCACGCCGCGCTGCGCTACGCCAATTTCCCCCAGATTTTTCCTCAGATTTCATCCATTGAAATAAGCCCTATGCCCTATACTTATACAAAATAATATATACCGAAAAAAAAAAACAGGTAAGTGATAGCGTTATACACCAGAAATTGGCTAATTATCACCTGACAAAACCTCATGTGCATTCATTCGCTACATTACCACGGTAATTTCCCCTTTGATTTATGCCTTGTAATCGATGTCTGTAATAAAAATATATATCAGAAAGGAAGGGAGAATCCTAATTGACATTTACATTCACCTGGAACTACCTATTTCTTTATGTATTGCCGAGATTTTCTACCTATAAAAAATTAGCCTGTAAGTTAGCAGCAGTCAGTCTAAAGTGTCATTGTCAACCCTTCCCTTCTCAGATAAGCCGCGGCATTTAGTTCCTTGTCCTCCGCTGTAGAGAAACGATGTCGCACTCGCGCCCCGCCATTCCTGCCACTTCTGCGCCCATTGCAAAGGGCCCCGTGACCTCTACTCCTAAGAAAAGTAGTGAGGCAAGCAGGAAAGGCCTTAGTGACTCTGCAGTGGCACGTGAACTGGCAGAATTGTCCATGATTATGATGGACAGTGACTATGACGATTCGGGTGAATCGTGTGATGAGGTTATCGTGCCAGAAACAGCAACAACGAGTGCTACAGTGTGTGAATCAGTGTCTAGCTCCAAGGGAAAGGAGCCTTTAGTGCAGCAAGGACAGAAATTTGGGAAGGGAGTGAAAAGGCGGAGTGTTAGCCCCAGAACAATGCCCCCACGTGACCCAGCCCGCCATGAGTCACGAGTGCATTCACCTCCCCGTTCCCCAAGCCCCACTTCACTCATTTCTTCATCATCGTCGGCTGAGTTATCTCCAGAGTCTTCATCGTCGGAGTCACCACCAGCATCAACAGTGAAGGCAGGCCGTAGAGGTAGAGGTAAATCAAGGAGAGTGAAAAGTAGTGTAGCTAGTAGGGTAAGGGCTGCTAGTGCAGTACGGCAACCTAGGGTCAGTCCGAGTGACCTTGACCGAGATAAACCTCCCTCACAGCCAACCTCCACCACCACCACCACCACCACCCGCCCTACACCGCCACGACAGGGAATCCTGGACGCCTTCACATGGACGGAAGGGTCAGATTTTGTGCCAGAAAATCTAATTTTTGATGAGAGCTCCTCAGGAGTTCAGCCTGCCTTCACTATGGACGAAAATGCTGAGTGTGTCGACTACCTTTTGGCCTTCCTAGATGACGAAGTCATGCAGCACATATGTGATGAGACCAACAGGTATGAATCACAACGTGCTGCAAGTGGTACAGGTGCAGCCAAGATGCAACAGTGGTCCATGCTGGGAGTACAGGAGCTGTATGTGTTCTTTGCCCTCATGCTTCTCATGCCACACTCCAAGAAGCATGAGTTGGAAGAATACTGGTCCATGGACCCCTTACTACCCTCACCCACCTTCAATAAGTACATGGCCAGAGATCGCTTCCGGAACATCATGGGAAACCTGCACTTTGCCGACAACGATGTACCTTCCCAAACCGACCCACTCTGGAAGATCCGGGAGATTCTGAGCAGAATGAAGGATAAGTTTATGTCATTCTTCCACCCCTTTCAGAAGGTTGTCATTGACGAATCCTTGGTTTTGTTCAGAGGACGTCTTCGGTTTGTTCAGTACATTCCAAGCAAACGCCATCGCTTTGGAATTAAGTTCTTTGTACTGTGCGACTGTAAGATGGGGTACATCCTTGACTTCGTCATATATTCAGCCAGCACTGTCGATCTTGATAAAACACACCCCCTTGGCTTCTCAGGCTGTGTAGTGAAAGTGCTCCTAGAAAAGTATTTTGGTGGGAATCATGTGCTGTATACAGACAACTACTATACAGCACCGAAACTTGCCAAATACCTTTCTGAGCACGGCATTGGCTCCTGCGGCACTGTGAAAAGTAATCGTGCCCACTTCCCCAAATTCCCAGAGGCGGGAACCTCGCAGCGAGGAGACGTGCACCTACGCAAGTGTGAGAAGATGCTGGCAATACGGTGGCATGACAAGAGGGTCGTGCACATGCTCACCACCGTACATAAGGGGGAGATGAGAGACAGTGGGAAGGTCGACCATAGGACAGGCGAATCTTTGATGAAACCTGATGCTGTGCTGGACTATAATATCAACATGCGGCTGGTGGACAAGTCCGACATGATGATTGGTGAGATCGACTGCCTCAGGAAGAATACTAGGTGGTACAGGAAAGTTTTTCTGCATCTGATAGATATGACGATGCTGAACGCCTTCATCCTGTACAAGATGAAGGTCAAGCCACCCAAGTCCTTCTCCCTGAGGTTGTTCGCCAGGACTTGTGTCCAGCAGCTGCTGGAAAGGTATGGTAGGGTGACAGCAGCAACTCCAAGGCGCCATCCAGTAACACTTCCCGACCGACTTGAGCAGAGGGCGTATATGGATCGGCACAGACTTGAGCTTATGCTTGCCACAGGGAAAAGGAAGGCTGCGATTCGCAGGTGTCAGGTATGATCGCATACCACCCGCCGCACACCTGAGCATAAACGCACCTCTTGGCAGTGCGCTGAGTGCCAGGTTCCCCTCTTTGTTACCTGCTTCTTCGATTACCACAGCCAGAAGCAGTTCTAACAGTGCAAGTGTGGAAGCAGAATGATTTGGAAATAATGTGTAAATAATGTGTAAATAGCAGGTGAAAGCAATGGATGTTCAGTTCATATGACTGAACAGTGTATTATAGTTTTATCTTACTGAAAGTGACAGTGAATAACATAGTGTAAGTAAAATAGAAGGGTAAATATTGAAAATAGAGTAGAAAATGTAAATAGTAATGTAAGTAATTAGTAATATAAGAATATGAGTACAAATAATTTATGTTATAACAGTGAAAGTGAATCCGTGGCTCTCTACGTATTTTACTGAATGAAAAATTGAATGACTTCAGCGACAATAAACTAATACGACTGAAGGAAACTTATGGAGAAAGACTCCAGATATATATAAGTGTGATATAGTAATAGAAATATAAAGTGTGAGGGGTTTTATGAATAATAAATGACAGAGTGCCTAGAGCGAACTAGCGCAAGTGCGACGATCAGACGCGCTCGTAATTTCCATTGCTTTCACAGTGTTTTTTTTTTTTTGGAGTATGGATCCCAAACTAGTTGAAAATTATAGAATAGTGTTTATAGTGTTTGTATCTGGCTGTGGTAATCATATTACAGGTTGTCGGGAAGTGTAAAGTGGAGACTTCGTTACCCTACTTCAGAGGTCTCCACAAGTCCTACGGTAACGGACAAAGGCTCAACAAACATTCCAGGAGAAAGCTGAACGTATGTGCCATAAGCATATGTAATTTTATTATTCTAGGACTAATAACTGATTTTTGGCAAATATTTTTTGAGAGTCTGTCGGAGCCCGAATAACCCCGCGGGACACGCAAAACATTGGTAAACAAGCCCGCGGTGTAGGGGTTAATGGGAAGACTACCTGGTGAAGTGCTGCCCACAGACACCTCCAGCTATGCAAAGCATGTTCAGGAAAGGCTGGTTGAGGTACAGCATCACGTGCGAGGAGCCCTTAACTTCTTGGGAGGGGTGATGAAATGCAAGTATGATGCCAAGGAAAGTGAGGTGAGCTTCAAGAATAGTGACAAAGTTTGGTTGTACAATCCTCAGTGGAAGAAGGGACAGTCACCAAAGCTGAAGAGCCCATTGGACGGACCTTACACTGTTGGACCGCCAATCAGATGTAACGCACCTGTTTCTGGGAGGCAGAAAGACTCACCCAAAGGTGGTACAAGTGAATCGTCTGTGGCAATACCATGGGCCAGGAAAGTACAGCTGGGATGTCTCCAAGGAATCGTGTTTTCCTGCAGGTGAGGATGTTGAGGAGGACCACGGGGCTGAAGTAGGGGAGGGCGGTGATGATTCGGCCACTTTTTCGAAAAAAAATCATAATAAATAAAGTTTAAGAAATTCTTAAAATCTGCTTATTCCAAGAGGAAGCCACATCTTTTGGCTCTTTTGTGTGCTATTGTCAGTTCTTAAACTTACGTCATTTCTTGGCAGTAATCCAAATTCTTAAAGTCTCCAAAATGGCCAAACCATCCCTCTTGGTGTGGATGATTCGGCCACTGGCGTTGGATGGTTCGGCCACCATGTGGGATGATTTGGCCACTTGCCTCTGGGGCTCATTTAAAGAATTAAATACAGTAGGAAAATTAAGAATCAAATTTTCATCTGTGCTGACATGATTTATTGGATTTATTTTTAACTAAACAATCTCCTTTTAATGAAACAAGGAACAAACAATCTCCTTATAATGAAATTAAATGGCTCTACTCTTGCCTATCTCAGATAAAATAAAACTATAATTTTGTGAAAGAAAATATCTGAGTCAACTGAAAGCTACTTCTCTTACATGCTGTTTACTCTTAACGCATTTTAAATCCAGTGAAACAAAAATCCAAAGTTGTAATACCTTTGCCTTCGCTTAGCGCTTTGTGAAACTGGTTCAGGTAATACTCCAATTATAGCGTTTCTTGAAACAGAAGCTTCATCAGTTTCTGAGGGAAAGTAGAGAGAGAGAGAGAGAGAGAGAGAGAGAGAGAGAGAGAGACTATGTAATTTTATAGAAAAAAGGTAAGGGGATGAGTCTGTTATGATGTGGCAGGGGTAAACCAGCTCTGCTGTCGGGCCCTGCTGCAGATGTCACTGATTGCATTGCGCAGTTGACCCTTGTGCGGTGTGGTGCGATGAGGATCAGTCAGTTCTCCCCTTTGGGGCTAAGATGCGAATGAATGTGTTTGAATGGATGAGTAAATGGGGAGTGTGTCGTCCTGTCTCGGCTACCTCCCTTTCCTTGGGGGAAGCAGCCTAGGTATATAGATAGATAGATAGGTAGAAAAAAATTGTTAAATAAAGAAAATAAATCATTAGATAATTATGAGAGATGGTTCAGCCACCTGGCAACCCTGCCGAACCATCCCTCACTTCAAGTGGCCGAATCATCCCCCATGTATAAAGATGTACACATGGCGCCCCGAAACCCAGAGTCCATAAGCTGTTCGAGTGTTATATACTCTCACGTCACCTATAGACAATAAATGATATTTGCACTATATATGGATAACAACCCTGAAGTATTAATGGAGCTACTGCTTACGTTGGATCACCGAAAAAGTACATAGGGGTCATGAAAAATCATAAAATCTAACCTGATGTTGCTGTTTCCCGGCCAACCAAAACAAAAACACATGTGCCATTTGTCGGCAAGATCACGCAACTTCATGTGAAATCTCAATGATCTAGGTCCCCTACATTATTCAGGAAGGCCAGTGGCCGAACCATCCTCCTGGCCGAACTATCACTGCTCTCCCCTACAAGGGGATGATGACAGTTTCCCGAGAAAAGACGTGCATCAGGAAGAGGACCAAGACCTTCCAAGAGTGGACTGTATGGAGGAACAGGGACGTCGTCAGAAGTGGCATAGGAGATGACCTGACAAGATGAAGGATTATTTTTTGTACAATTAAATATTTAGTTTGGATTAAAGATTAGGTTTGTATACGATGAGTATTTTTGTCGGGACGACAAACGACTAGGGAGGGGGTAGTGTTGAAAAGCGGGACTTGCTAGACAGGAAGTACTGGAAGGTTCTCATTATTCATCGTATTTTTTCTGTTACGAGTGAGAGTTGCCAGTTAGCCTTCTATTTGTGTGTGGAGGTATTTTGTAAAGTTATGCATTATATTTTATGCTCCTTTTGTTTATGTTTTATTTATATGAGTGTTTGTTAATTAATGTATTTTTAGCTCAGTTTACACTCTATATAACTTAGAGTGGTACACAGTGCAAGAAAACTCTGGCATGTTTTGAGTGTCTCCGATTTGGTAACTGTAGGTGCTAGAGCAAACTAGAATATTTGTGTAATGCAAGCTTATATAAGGATGGGGAAGGGACTGGATGAGTTTCAGTTTAGTATGAGTTTAGTTCAGTGTCAGTTCAGTGTCAGTGCAGTTAGTAAAGACTGTATACCTATGGAACCTGTGAAAACAGTGAAATGTAGTTGGCAAGCATTAAGTGTACTTTTTTGGTGAATAAAGACCCCGAACTTGGAAAGCCAGTGTTTATTTACTACGCCTGACCCGATCTTGCCGTTGCACACAGAAAAGCTGACCACAGGAAGAACATCTCACTAGGCAACGTCCTTCCAATACTGAACTACTGCTTTTGGGGTCTGTGGCAGTGTGGGACTGGGGAAGTAACAATATTTTTAGAAACGAGAACAAATCTCATGGCTCTCCTGTCAGACAGTCACTCACTCCCTAAAGATTTTTGGGAGATGCCAAACTCCAGTAGACACTAGCAAATCACAGTATGATCTCGCATCCATCTAGTACACTCGGTTGGAAAAGATGTCCAACCTCCCAAGCCACATACCGCATCCTCTCTCTCGTGGTCTGTTTGTTTTTGCAATGTAAAACACCCACACCCACACCCACACACACACACACACACACACACAGATGAACCCTTGGGCTGAACTGACCCTTTCTCCAGTTACTGTAAGATAGAAGCTAGGGGATTGTGGAGTGAAAAATAGAGTTGGTAAAACCTTAGAAAGCAGGGTTACTGCTTTGTATATTGATGGAGTAACCCCTGATATCCGATGAAAGTTTTTAATTAATAATGTTGATCTTTTTACTAGACGATTAGACGAAACTGTAGGAGACGTCTTGATTGAGAAGGGGTTACTATTTGATCTCTCCAGATAGTAAAGTTTCTCTAAAGATGATTAAAACTGTCCAGCGGCAGAAAGTCTCATACGAAATATACGTAATCAAAACGAAGGATATAAGCGTTAAGCCAGTGTGTGGGGAGGGACCTTTTTAACAGATTGCATATTAGCGAATTGTGCGGAAGATGATATTATTTTGTACAATACAGTTATAACCTAAATATTTATATCAAGGAGAGCAGCATCCCTATCACATTGGTACTTGCTTCAAACTCAAGATGATGTCGATTATTGCAGGAAAATGCTGCTTACTGAAGGGGCTGATTAATACCGTGGAGTGATTGTCGTTGTATATAATCTTCTGTATCAACATTCCACTCTCCTATTTCAGACTAAGGTACAGTAAACCCTCAAAGATCCGGACTTCAAAGATCCGGATTTTGCGAAGATCTGGACCATTTCTTGGCAAATTTTCAATTTAAAACATAGGCTACAAGATACACAATTTATTAATTAAAATTTATGAAAAGAAATATTTGTACACATTATTATACTATCCTATTAATTTTATACTGTATTAAATTTAATTTTAAATTTTATTGGTTCTCCGGTATCCTTTTGTGAGGCGCGCACATGTGAATGGGGGGGGGTGGAACGCGGCCTTGAGAGGACAATGAGCTGAGGCAGTTGACCGAGTGTGAGTCTCGGGAACACATTGACTGAGTGAAAGCACAGTTTTCTTTCATATGAGCAAATTTATATAATTTCTAGAAGATCCGGATGTTTCGAGATCCGGACAGGGTTATAACCCCAA
This sequence comes from Coenobita brevimanus, assembly GCF_032717465.1. Classification (NCBI taxonomy): domain Eukaryota; kingdom Metazoa; phylum Arthropoda; class Malacostraca; order Decapoda; family Coenobitidae; genus Coenobita; species Coenobita brevimanus. The sequence continues at coordinate 29,239,655 of NC_137028.1, read as the reverse complement.
TTAGTCCGGATCTTTGAGGGTTTACTGTATAGGGAAGTATGATGAACCCTACATATTGCTTAGCAAATCTTATGCATTGTGTGTAGCCATGTGTTACCCTTAATACAAAGAGACGTGGGCCCGAATACACAAAACATGCCATTAGTTGCCACTCATATAACCTTGTGGAAGTTCTGGTGTTAGTAGCTACACTGAGAGTATGAGGCCAAATCTCGGCCAAAATGTCCCTCTCCATAAGGTCTGCCCGTCCTACATCCCGTACTGCAACAACTGACACCTAATCTACGTTCAGCCAATCACAGGGGGCGCCGGAAGTGACTCTTAGGGATCAGCAGCCAGCCACAAGTTAATGACAGCGTCAGCATTAGGCAAGTGGTGGCAGGGGCTGTAACAGAGTGAAGGCATGTTTACCTGCAGCTGACGTGTCCCTCTTCGGCCATTTAAAAGAGAAATATGTAACAGAGGAGCTTCAACACGGTAAGTTACATGAGACATAGGTACTGTGCAGTAGAACCCCGGTTGAGTCCCTGATCACAATGCCATTTGTCTATATATCTATTGTTACATAGCCTATGATTTCATCATCCTTTGTGTAATTTTAATGCACAGTATGCTGCATGTTTGATCACGAGCGTGTTCTGCCTCAGTCCCCCCCTTCTACCGTTATAGTAGAGTAAGTCGTCCTTTCTGTTGTTCAGAGTAGGATTGTCAGCTCTTTGTCCCCTATGGCTTCATTTGCGCGTCCTTCTTACAAGTTGTATCAAGCTCTGCTGGCCCCTATATAATGAGCTCAGTCTCTGCTTCATGGCCACTTAGAGCTGCTCCTCATTTTGTTCACATCTCTGTCCTCCCCTGTACAGTTGTTATTGTGAGTGCTCAGGAAGTCTCCAACCATCTAGCAGCTGTGTAATTTGAGTATAACTGTTATTGCATTTTTTTCTTGTACTGTGTAGCGTAAGGTTGATTCTTAGGCCTAGTAAGGTTTTTGTAATTTATGTAGGGTTCTTATTGTCAGCCATCATTAATAATACTTTGGATCTGTAATAATTTATCTTGCATTAACTGAGCATTACCCAGTGTATTTTCATTTTATCAGGGCTGACTTAGATAAATTTACTCTTGCTAATTTCGTGTTAATAGAGGCTATTGCAGTTAACCATATATTTAACCTGTTTTTTGCCATTACATTATCCTTATGAGTCCTGAATGTTTTGTTGTTAGTTTGAGCATTAACCTTTAACTTGTAATTTTACCTAACTCTTTTGTTTTGAACCTGGAACTTTACGGGACAGTAGTGATTTTTAGTATTCTCACTTAAAGTGTACATTATCTTTCTCTGTTCCGTAACATAAATTTGGCGACCTCTTATCAGGATATTCAGGATATTATCATAAGGATATTGCTTGATATTTTGTGACTGTGATTTATTCATGATGTCTACTATTACTACGCTTGATGAAGCCAAGGATTTTTTGTCAAATGTGCAAACAGTGTGTGGTGTAGAAAACAGAACAAAGAATGAACTTAAGCTTGTTGCTCAACAATTGGGAATTGCTGTTCGCTCTCATCATTCTAAAGATCAAATTGTTGACATGATTAATGAAAGCTTGTTTAATGTAACTCCTCCAAATGAGCAAACGCAGATTGAATAGCTAAGTTACAGCTAGCCCTGCAGGAGGCTCGTGTGAAGGAAGCTGAATTTGAAGCACGTGCTAAGGAGGCTGAGTCTCAGGCTAAGGAGGCTTGTGTTAAGGAGGCTGAACTTCAAGCAAATGCTAAGGAGGCTGAATCTCAGGCTCGGATTCAGGAGGCACAGATACAGGCTCAGGCACAAATTGAACTAGCTAGGATTCAGGCAGACCATGAGTATCGCATGAAACAAGGTGGAACTGGATCATCTAGCTCTGATGATTTTGATGTGGCTAAAAATGTTAAACTTGTCCCTCCTTTTAATGAATCTGATTTAACAAAGTATTTTCATTTGTTTGAGAGGGTAGCTACAGGTTTTAATTGGCCTAAGGAGTATTGGCCAGTACTCCTTCAAACTGTTCTCACCGATAAAGCTCAAGTAACTTATGCATCTTTGCCTCAGGATCAATCTGATAATTATGATGTAGTTAAGAGCTTGATTCTTAAGGCCTATGAGCTTGTTCCTGAAGCCTATAGAGTAAAATTTAGGACAACTTATAAGCAAGATAAGCAATCCCATGTTGAGTATGCAAAAATCAAAGAAGATCTGTTAGAGCAGTGGTTAAATTCTAAGAATGTGGATTCTGATTTTGACAAATTTAAGCAGATGATTTTGCTGGAGGACTTCAAAAGGTGTATTAGTAAAGATGTAAGCCTATATCTTGATGAGAAAAGAATAGATAATTTGTCTGATGCTGCAGTTTTAGCTGATGAATATGTCCTCACTCACAAGAGATATTATAAAGAAAAAGGGAAAGCTGAGAGTAAGTACGTTGCCTCTACTCAGAGTACAGGTAACAGGAAAGAGAATAAAGATGATGTTTCTCAGGAAGTAAATACCAGCTTCACCTCTAGATTTCAGAAAAGTAAATGTACTTATTGTAGTAAGCTTGGTCATACTACGGAGAAATGTTTCAGGAGACAGCGTGATGTGAACAAAAAGGAGTCTTTAAATATTCAGTCAATTGGTCTAGTGTCCACTCTTGAGAGTTCCCAGAATTCTTTAACTGAGTTAACTGAACCTGCTTTGAGGGGTAACTTAAATTCTCATGATGGAGCTCCTCTTTTGAGCAGTAACGTGGGTGACACTCTCAAGAGTTCATGTGCTAATTTCCTGTCTTATGGTTTTGTCAGTCCTCTGGACAGTAATGACAGGAAATCAGTTAAAATATATCGTGATACAGGTGCTTGCCAATCCCTTATGCTGACCAGTTGTTCTAGGCTCTAATGTTAATTCCTCTGATGAAACTGTAATCTTACAAGGTGTAGAGAATAATTACTTCTCTGTCCCTCTGTGCAGAGTGAATCTAGAGTCTAGTTTTGTTAATGGTTCCGTTATGGTTGGGTTGGTTGAGACACTCTCAATGTCAGGTGTAACTTTCTTACTTGGAAATGATATTGGTGGAAGTCAAGTGTGTCCAGCTCCTCAGTTGTCTAGTGAGCCAGTGGCTGCATCCCAGGATTGTGATGTCCCTGATGTGTTCCCTGCATGTGCTCTCACTAGGGCTAAGTCTAAAGTTACTGGTGATTTAGAGGATAATGATGATGATGATGTTATCCTAGCTGACACTTTTCTTGCTAATTTGGACCACTCACCAGATGAGGCAGTACCCCGTAGTGTTGATAATTTGTCTCGTCAAGAGTTGGTTGAGTTGCAGGTTGCTGACCCTGAGTTGAAAGGTCTAGCTAACTCTGTTTGCAGTGAGGAAGAGTCAGCTGGTGCTTCTACTTGTTATTATATAAAGTCAGGAGTACTTATGAGGAAGTGGAGACCCCCAACAGCATCAGCCGACTGTGAATGGGAGGTTGTACATCAAGTTGTCATCCCTCGTGTTTGTAGGCAGGATATCATTAGAGTGGCTCATGATTCCAGTTTGGCAGGACACCTTGGAGTGAGGAAGACTGTGGCACGCATTTTGAAACACTTCTACTGGCCAGGTATCTTCAGGGATGTTTCCTGGTATTGTAAGACTTGTCACACCTGTCAAGTTGTGGGGAAGTGTAATCAGACCGAAAAGGTTGCACCTCTAGTTCCCATTCCTCCTTTTGAGGCGCCATTCACCCGTGTGTTGGTGGATATTGTGGGCCCTCTTCCTAAGACTTCTTCAGGATTTTCTTATGTGTTGACCCTGATTGATATGGCTACTCGTTATCCTGAAGCCATTCCACTTAGAAATATCTCAGCAAAGAACGTGGTTAAGGAAATGCTAGGGTTCTTCACAAAGTTTGGTCTGCCCGAGGAGGTACAGTCAGACCGGGGAAGTAATTTCATTTCAAACGTTTTCAAGCAGTCTCTGAAAGAGTTGGGCATCACCCAGATCACGTCTTCAGCTTACCATCCCCAGACCCAAGGAGCGTTGGAGAGATATCATCAAACACTCAAATCGATGCTCAAGAAATACTGTTTGGAACATCAGAAAGACTGGGATAAAGGTCTTCCATTCGTTGTGTTTGCCGCAAGAGAATCTCCAAATGAATCACTGGGCTTCTCACCTTTTGAACTACTGTTTGGCCGTGAAGTAAGAGGACCCCTTAAGTTACTCAAGGAATGCTGGCTGTCGGAGGAAGATGACGTCAACCTACTGAAGTATGTGATGAAGTTCAAAGAACGGCTGTCCACTGCTTTACAACTGGCGAGAGAGAATTTAGGAGCTGCTCAGGAGAAGATGAAGACTTGGTATGATAAGAAGTCCAGGTTACGCCACTTTCAGCCAGGAGATCAGGTTCTGATTCTGCTACCGGTTCATGGGCAACCTCTTCAAGCCAAGTTTAGTGGTCCTTATTTCGTGGAGAAGAAACTCAGTGATGTCAACTATGTCATCGCCACACCAGATCGTAGAAAGAACAAGCAACTATGTCACATCAACATGCTAAAGTTATATCACAGGCGGGACGAAAATAATCCAGTCTGCACTGTAGCTGTTCCACCCGAGTCTGCAAGTGAAGCTCTCCCATGCAGTATGAGCCTGAGTGATAGTTTGGGGAAGAATCCTGATATCATGAATGATCTCCAGACTAAGCTTTCTCATCTACCTCCCGAGGAAAGGCAGGAGTTTTCGGCATTACTGCAGGAGTACCCGCAAGTGTTCCATGCCACTCCAGGAAGAACCACTGTGTTGATGCATGATGTCGATGTTGGAGACGCAAAGCCAATTAAACTGCCTCCTTACCGTGTGAACCCAGTGAAAGTTCCTCTCATCCAGAAGGAGCTTGGCTACCTGTTGGACCACAAGATGATTGAGCCCTGTCAGAGCGGGTGGAGTTCTCCTGTCACTCTAGTCCCTAAGCCAGGTGGGTCACAGTGGCTTTGCATCGACTACAGACGTGTTAATCAGATAACCAAAACAGACACTTACCCTCTCCCTCGTGTGGAAGATTGCATAGACAAGATCGGAAAGGCTAGGTACATAAGTAAGTTTGATTTGTTAAAGGGATACTGGCAAGTACCTATGACTGAACATGCTGGGGAGATCTCATGTTTTGTAACACTAGGAAAGACTTTTGCATGTTCTGTAATGCCATATGGTATGAAGAATGCACCAGCCACATTTCAGAAGCTCATGAATGTTGTAACAGAGGGTTTGGCAGGGTGTGTTGTTTATATTGATGATGTATTAATCTTCAGTGACAACTGGAAAGATCACCTATGCCATGTCAGTAAAATTCTTGACCGTTTAGTTCAGGCTAATCTTGTAGCTAATTTATCAAAGTGTGAGTTTGGTCAAGCAAAAGTTCAGTACCTTGGGTATGTAATTGGTGATGGACATGTTGCACCAGCAGCAGCTAAGGTTCAGGTTATAAATGATCTTCCCAAACCTAAAAGTAGGAAAGAGCTACAAAGATTTTTGGGAATGGTAGGTTATTACAGGAGATTTGTTCTTAACTGTTCTATTCTTGTATCACCACTTACAGACCTACTGAAAAAGGGAGTTAAATTTGTCTGGACCGATAACTGTGAATCCTCTTTCAGCAAACTTAAAGCTATTCTATTAGGTCAGCCAGTGCTCGCTACTCCAAATTTTGCTAAGCCTTTTAAGATGGCTGTTGATGCAAGTGATACAGGAGCTGAGGCTGTTTTGCTGCAAGAGGATGATCAGGGTATTGAACACCCTGTATCTTATTACAGTAAGAAGTTCACTCCACCTCAAAAGAACTACTCAACTATTGAGAAAGAGCTTTTGGCCTTGATTTTGGGTTTACAGCATTTTTCATTTTATTTGTGTTCTGGTTTTGACCCCATAGTCATTTATACCGATCATAACCCACTGAAATTCCTTAGTAAGTTTAAAGATAAAAATCAGAGATTGACAAGATGGAGTCTACTTCTTCAGGAGTATTCATTAGACATAGAACATGTCAAGGGGAAAGAAAATGTTATTGCAGATTGCTTATCTAGACTTTAGACAGATTGTTTTAGAGTAATAAGAAATTTCCTTTGTAAATTTCTTTTCCTTTGTGTGGAGGTGTTACATAGCCTATGATTTCATCATCCTTTGTGTAATTTTAACGCACAGTATGCTGCATGTTTGATCACGAGCGTGTTCTGCCTCATTCCCCCCCTTCTACCGTTATAGTAGAGTAAGTCGTCCTTTTTGTTGTTCAGAGTAGGATTGTCAGCTCTTTGTCCCCTATGGCTTCATTTGCGCGTCCTTCTTACAAGTTGTATCAAGCTCTGCTGGCCCCTATATAATGAGCTCAGTCTCTGCTTCATGGCCACTTAGATCTGCTCCTCATTTTGTTCACATCTCTGTCCTCCCCTGTACAGTTGTTATTGTGAGTGCTCAGGAAGTCTCCAACCATCTAGCAGCTGTGTAATTTGAGTATAACTGTTATTGCAATTTTTCTTGTACTGTGTAGCGTAAAGTTGATTCTTAGGCCTAGTAAGGTTTTTGTAATTTATGTAGCGTTCTTATTGTCAGCCATCATTAATAATACTTTGGATCTGTAATAATTTATCTTGCATTAACTGAGCATTACCCAGTGTATTTTCATTTTATCAGGGCTGACTTAGATAAATTTACTCTTGCTAATTTCGTGTTAATAGAGGCTATTGCAGTTAACCATATATTTAACCTGTTTTTTGCCATTACATTATCCTTATGAGTCCTGAATGTTTTGTTGTTAGTTTGAGCATTAACCTTTAACTTGTAATTTTACCTAACTCTTTTGTTTTGAACCTGGAACTTTACGGGACAGTAGTGATTTTTAGTATTCTCACTTAAAGTGTACATTATCTTTCTCTGTTCCGTAACACTATCTATACCCAAACGCGATGATCCCGTAAGGGGTAGCTGTTTATGAGTTATCTCTTTTGTGGGGAGGGGCACTAACCATCCGCCAACCCCCTTGCTGACACGTAAGGAACACATACAAGTTGGTTATATAGTTACCCAGCATTGTAAATGGTTTCCTGGCTTACAGGAAATCATTAGGCTTGTCATTCAATGTAAAGCCACGCATAAAGGAAAGAAGAGTATAATAGGTGACAGGAAAGATCGAAGAAATAGGACGAGAGGAGGGCAGACACAGAAAATGAATGATAAAAGTGAAGGAAAAAATTGGCAGCACTACATACGTGCGGTGATGGTTGCCACCACCTGTCAATAGTGCCAGAACTAAATAGTAGTAGGTGAACGTGTACCGACCTTCTTGCACTGAACGTTGATCAGTATGTAGTGTCAGCACCTCATGCAAAGTACACTCGCCTTGAAGTTGAATTGTATCGCATCATAAGAGGTTGTCGTCACTGACTTGAAGGAAGTATATATGATCTTCATATTTCTCAAAAAAAAAAAAAAAAAATCCTGCTCTTAAGCCTGAAGCAATCACAAATGCACACACATACAGACACCTAGTTGGAAGCCTCGGCAATAGATTTATATCCCGATATCTCATGTAGGACCTCAGAGAACCAGAGAGAACCAGGGACGAAGGTAGGTGAAGGGGAGTAGGAGCTAGAGTGTGAGAAGGCCGCAGCTAGCACAAACAGCCCCTGACAATACAACAGGTCACGTCCAGCTCTTTAATTTTTTTAGTCATGCAGCTGTCTCCCAGTAAAATTCCATTGACCCCAATCTGTCTATTCATCACCTCACCTCACTTACAATCCGAAGAGGATAACGGGACATAGACGGCCTACACTGACGTTCCCATACAACGCCAATACTATTCTCTTTCTCCTCCTGGGTCTCTCTGATTGATCAGACAAAATAATAAACCTTCTCTCTCAATAACAAAAAGATCAAGGCTACATAATCCTGACGTCTGGTGGTCTTTCACATAAAAGGGAAATAAGATGGGAAATAGAGAGGTCAACGCCTGGGAAGATAAGTACACTCGCACCAAAAAGTCTCTGTCCCTTTACTCGTCAATACAATATGAAACAATGGATGAACAATTCTGATCACTAAGTACGATGCCTGACATGTGTTGGTAGCCCTTATATCCTCGGTGACAGTTGCCAGTTGTTACAGTTACTCGTTTATGGCATTTGGAAACACTGTTCATCATCGACAGAAAAGTAATATGATAATGTTAACCCACAGCATCCCAACCAATTTTTTACCACTGACCTTCCCCAATCCCGACCAATTTAGGATTTTTTGGGGGGTCTCACACCGTTTTTCGCGAGAAACCATGGCAATTCAGAGACAAAGTGCTCACCTGAGCTTAGAAGTGGTCTAAACAGGTGACCCTCCGCACACCAGGTACCGTGTTCTCTGGAGGTGCGCTGCTGCTCTCATGTTTTCTATGATAAGGGTAAGTATTGGAAATCACTCAGAATACGTAAATATTAATTTGATACAAATTTACATGTAGTACAAGAATATATTGGTTTTTACACAAAAGTATAGGCGATATAAGCGTTGATCCACTCACCAATCACGTGAAAATCGCCAAATTCTTGCACATATGACTCACTATGGTTGTTGTTTCAACTTACATTCTATTTTTCAATTTACATTACACTTTTCCATTAACATTATACCAGTTTCCACCTTATATAACTGTTATCACATATTTACAGGCCTTACTATTATATTAAATGTCATATTATCGCATGGCCTTACTATTATAGTGAGCGTCATATAATCGCAAACACACACAGTATCAGTAATTTACCAAGGTGTGGTATTCTCTGAAACATGGCTCAACGCACAATCCTACGTTGCATTCCACACACTTGTACCTAGTGTCTTTTCTCTGAGTGGTTGCTCTCACTGTCGATTGGCTGCATACGTGACAGCGGCACTGGGGTCTAGGACGGTTCAGTTGAGGTGGGATGGTGGTGGGGAAGTGTAATCCTGAGAGGCTTAGGGGAATCTGGGTGGCAGTGGGGTGACAGGGGCAGTGGTGGTGCCTGTCCTCTTCATACTTTGCGATGATTTCCCTAGACAGCTCCCTCAGAAACCCCTCGAAGGTCTCAGAGGTTCCCATAGTAAATGTGAGGAGGTAGTGTGCTTCAGGACCGTGATGTCGAGCAAGTGGAAGAATAGCTTTTTTGCACCAATTCTTCATGGTCCTGGCACATACCATACTGGAAATCATGAAGTCAGACTGGTCTACTTGCCTCATGTTGACATTGTAGCCCAGTACCTACTCTGGTTTCTAAATGTGAAGCCTCCACTCTTTGCGGTAATCCACAAAGTCGGTCCAGTGCATCAGGGGGCGGTGTACAATCGAGAGGAGGAAAACTTCCCTGTTGTGGTTCCATACGTTGGCGAGCATGTTTGCCTTGACGAAAACCACCTCATTCTTGTCAAGTTTCCTCCCAACCTTGACCATATGGTGACGGTTTTTCTTGACAAACTCCGGTGTCATTAAGGTGGAGGTACCGAGCAAGAAGGGTGCTAGTGTACTAGTTGTCCAGGTACAAGACGTATCCACGATGAAGGTACTCCTCTATCATTGTCTTCATCACAGCCCCAGAGAGTCCAATACTTCGATCTTCTGTTATATCTATCTGTGTGCAGGTGTACAGGACTCTGTCTTGCACATAACCAGTTCTACAGTCACACATAACGAAGATCTTGAACCCAAAATGGTGTCTCTTGCTGGGTATGTACTGCCAAAAAAAAGTATTGCCTTTCCACAACGTGAGTCTCTCATCTATGACAAGGTCTCTGTAAGGATAGAAGGATGAGTGGAACTTCTCTTGCAGGTGATCAAGTACCATCCTTATTCACCTCATTCTATCCATGCTACTTGCTTTAGCAGGGTTGTTGGCATCGTAAAAGTGGAGGTGGCTCAGATTTTGTTGGAATCTATTATGACCCATTACCTTTCCAAAGAAAGGTGTGCTGGTCATTGGATCCATTGACCAGTATCCCTGAATTTGTCTTTTCCGTACAACACCCATCAAGAGAACCAGGGCAAAAAAGATGAACATCTCACCTGTGGTAACTGGGTAGTTATATCACTGGGAGTGCCTGCTTGTCATTCCTTCACGCTTGGTTTCACAGCACTGGCTGCTAGTGAATGTGTTTGTTTGCTCCACAATCCACTCCACAAACTCCTCACCAAAGTATAGGTGGAAGAAATCCACCCTGGTGGAGCCTGCATGGATTCCATGAGCTGTGCAGCCAGACTGCCACTCTTCTGTGAATTGGTGAATGATAGGCGTGAAGTTACTCCCATCTTCCCAGTCCCACGACACACCAACATCTCCAGCCTCGTATCCATCGTCTTCTTCGTCGGGATGTGGAGGAGAGGGTGGTGGGGGTGGTTGGGGAGGTGGAGAGTGGCGCCCAACCCCACTCACGCTCCTCTTCCCTCTCCCTTTTCCCTTCCCCTTTCCCTTCCCTTTGCTTTCTTTCCTCACATCACGGGGCTGTGGGGAGGAAGCGCAGGAATCTTGCGGGGAGAAAGAAGTGCTAGGGCGCAGCTGCTCCTCACCTGCTCGCTCCCCGCATGTTCGCCTAGGAGCAGCCTCCCTGCCACCACCACTTTCACTGCTCATGCCCGCCACACCACTTGCGCCTTCCCCAGACAAAGCAGAAGCACCATACCTTATTTTCCTTCTCTCTGCACCATCAGCTCCCAGCTGCAAAATCCTTTCTCTTCCCCATCACGAGGTTACACCAAGTCCTACGGCTCCGTCCTCATCCTCATCCTCGTCCTCGTCCTCTTCAGAACTTTTGTCTAGGGGGCTGGAGAGAGGTGGATGCACATGGTGGAGGTCAAGGCTGGCCTTCCCTTGCCTTATGGTACGTCACATACCGCCGCTTCTTTGGCGACGGTACCTTCTCATCACTGCTGCTCATTTCATCGTCAGGCAACGAGAAGTCCTTGTCCTCCACATTGACACCGATTGGGGAATCACTGTCGCCTGTGAAGGCATCAAGAACGGCTTGAATTTCGTCATATGAGAGACCTTGGCGTGTCACGTCTGTGCTGGGTCACTGCTAACAGGTGAGTGACCGAGACCATGGTGCATGGGGGTTCCTGCCTAGCGGCGGGTAGAGGTAGGTGTCCCTCGTCTACATACCAAAAATCACTCACAAAATTTGAAAAATGTGCAAATGACGGACCTTGCAGTTGCAAAACGTATGGATAAGTTATTGGGACTGAGGATGACAAAATGTTGCAACGTATCCATACATTAACGGGACGCGGCAGGTTAATACAGACAAAATTATATGAATGACAGTCATACAGTGGGTATAACTGCTGCTGACATTGTTCAGGCAAAACTTGTTTACCACATGACACTCTGGATACTTTCAGCATGCAGTTATGCACTGCCAGATAACATGGACAAAATGTTAGTTGCCACATAATAATTACGGCATGACATGGTGGGGCTAGAAAGAAAATATGATACTGTTCTTATACTAGCTGTAACTTAACTGTAATAATGATAAGTGCAGTTGAAACTGTATTAGTAAATGATACCCAAAATGGGCAACAATCATCAGTAGTTCATAATAACCGAGGTCCTGTTCAAATTGGCATTGATGAAATCTTACTATGACATATGCATTTACTGGAACAGCAAGATCATATTGTTACCGCTGATCTTGTGTGCAAGGTGTTGCAATACTGTTGAAGTTTGTTTAATATCCTTGAGATTGTTTGGGAGAAATACAGAATCAAAGCAGCTGGTTTGAACAGCCGAGGGAGGGGACGAAGTACGAGATATCAATCCGTCATTTATATGAGCTGTCGGCCATGACTACGAAGCCACAGATTTTGTATCACCATTGCGTCTGATCCGTGGTCATTGGAAACACTGCTTGACTGTCATATGGGTGATGTTAACACAGTTGTTAATACACTGTAGGAAATAAAAACAATAATAACATAGGTTATATTGTAGAGTTTATGGCTATCAGTGTTAGTAAAGGCATCCCCTGTACCAAGGACACTATTTAATCTCTGGGGCATAGAAGCTGCCAGCTTCTGTGTCAACGCCTGTTCGTCTGGGCCTCGAAATTGTTCCCAAGCCATCAATGCCCTGACTACCACTGCTGCTCGGCTCAGGTGGATGATTGGATCACGGCCGCATATCGACATCTTTGGAGATCAAACCTGTTCTACTGGGTTCAGATTGGGTGATTTTGGAGGGTGTGGCAGAAGCATTATTTCTGGATGCTCCTGAAACCAGCTTCTTATGACAAGTGATGTCTGTTATCCTGTACCAAGTGAAACGGTGTTGCATCAGGGAACAGGATTGCTCTCACTGACGGGAGAAAGACGTCCTCCAAAATCTCCAAACTTGTCCCCCGTGAACAGTCCAACACCAAGATCGACGAGTTCCCTTACTCCATCTGCGTGGATCTACCCAAATAATCCAGCACTCACTCTGCCACTTCTGCGACTACCTCACACATGTTCCACATTATCTATAAAAAAAAATATCGAATAGAGGTGTGCTCATTAGACGTTGCACATATTTTGGTGAATAAATTGAAAAAGTAAATAAACTTGTTGGTGAACACAATGTGGCATCACCACATATAACAACGTTTCTGAAACACTACTGCTGTATGTAGAGTTGCCAGTTAACCACAAGTCATTCAGTGCTGTATATCGAGTAATTGTATAATGTTTTGGTCTGGAAATGACAGTTTTTAGATAGGATACATGGTAGAGAACGTTTCATACAAGAGTGTAGAAAAATATTTAACACGTTACTATTTCCTGTCGCTGTATACTGTTGGACATGTTTAATAATGTTACAATGCGAGCAGCGTAGTGTGAAACGAGTTGTAGGATTGTTACACTGTATACCTTTTGACATATTTTATATATTTTGCTATGATTTATGTGAATGCATATTTATAACCAGAGAGAGGGAGAGAAAAAATATTTACTTTGTGTTTATCTTGAGCCAGTCGTATGGCACAATGTCATCATCCGTTCAAAACGTCTTCTCGTCGCAGAAAGTGATGTTCTGCCAGAAGCTAGGTGGTCTGTTCGCATATTCTAGTGCATAGTCCATACGATTCTCCTTGTTGCGTTCAGTTAATGTGCGTTTCCTTGCAGGTATAAGGTCATGCAGGTCATAACTGTAGAGAATGTTTCTAACTGTTTGAGTGGCACAGTGGAACTGAAGTTGGGCATGTATGATAGTGGTGGAAGTAAAGGGATTGTCACGGATGGCATCTCTGATAGCCCCATCTGTTTCGGGTGTTGTGAAGCGAGGCCGACCAGTCCGGGGCTTGTTCATGAGGTAGTCAGTCTCACTGTGCCGCCTAACCCAGAAGACTACAATATGAGGAGAAATGCCAAGCCTTCATCCTATCTCCTTGTTGCTTAGGCCTATGTCGTGCAGGCTGATTATTGCACGTCGTGTTTCTTGTGACGTCGCCATACTTACTGTCACATCTATGACAGGACTTAACCACATTGGTGCGTAATGTTTATGTCATGTTTCATTGTCAGCACGAGTCATCGGCTGATATGTCCCGTGTCTGTCTGTCACCTCACCTATCAGGTGTAGTTAAAGTGGATATAATGTAGATCATTGTCAGTGTTTAATAATACGACAAAGTAAGGCATTCAAAGTTACTTTCATTGCAAATTAACAGAATATCCAATTCGGCAGGTTCATATTTTTTCCGAGCCTGCTCCAGTGGTACCTCAGCTCAGCAAATGATGCATTGTAGTCCCATTTGGCAACTCACCCGTACGTTGCAGGTCACTGTATTTTTTACAGTTAATTTGTGAGCATCACTGTAGCATTTCGTCACCGGCTTGACATATGATGTTATATTCTATCCAACCTCACTCTTTTCTATGACAAATTAATTATATAGAGAAGTTATCATGTCTTCATGGATTCCAGCATACAGTTATAGTAGACGTACGGTCACGATCCCTAGTTTTTTTACCCCCCTGGCTGGAGGAGGGCAGTGCTGCCAAAACGCGGAAATATCGTCTGCTATGCGGATAAAACATTCCACGGAGCTGCACACTAAGTTTGGGTGAGGACGCAGTAACCGCATCCTGACAAATGCGGATGAAACCATTCGCATCCCTAATATACGCAATTTTACGTCGAATGTTTAAAAAGTAAACTTATATCACAATCCTAGTAGTAGTATTACCCAATACGTTTTGTATATGGGTAAGCATTGCATAATTATGCCACAAATGCATGATGCAGTCATATCCTTCTGATAGGTTTTGCAGCTTGATGTGGACTGAGAGAACATCACCATATGACTGCAGGTAGTTCCAATACCGATGCTGAACGCATAATAAAACCCCTCTCAGAAAGAAACTTACCCTCCACACAGGCTTCACTTGTGCTCGTATCAGAAGCTGTTACTGCTGCAGGGGGCTGCTACCGTTGCGCTCTTTTGAACCTTCCTGCCACATGATTGCGTCTGTTCAGTGTTCAGCTCCACAACAGAGAATAACTCTTTCCTAGGGGCTTTGCTAATCATTTTAGTTTCTTAATGCCAGAGGTTTGGCAGTTTATGGGTATATCTTTACTTAACATGTTGAATACGTCAGAGACACTTTAATATATATTTGTACCCATCTATTCTGTATAGCGTTTTATGTCGTACTGTACAGTATTTATATCCAGTGGGTTATAATCATGTTGCATGGGAATATTGTCCATATATATATATATATATATATATATATATATATATATATACTTGTTTGTAAATACGAATGGGGAGATTCGTGGGTATCTTTTTAATCCTTACATATTGTTTCACTTGGTATCCCCTCAGGCATTTCATTTTCCTCTATAATCCATTAAGGAAAATGTAGCGCGGATATCAAAGGGCGGATGAGGCGGCAACACTGGAGGAGGGTCTAAGCCAAGGTTGAAGAAATGACGGGCAACCGAACACTGGCCAGTTCATGATGGAGGGGTTTACTAAACCGAACCTTGATAAGACTCTTTCCGACGAAACAGACGAGCCCAGTTATGAAACACGATTGAATCCACTGTTATACAGTGTCACGTTATGACTTCAGTGATAGGTTTGTAAAATACATGGAGTCCAGAAATACCTGCTGGTTTTTTAATAGCTTATTGCTCTGTAATTGCTTGGGATATGGAGATGCAGTATTGTGTATATGGCAAAATAACGTTTCATTTTCATATGATCTGTTAAGAACACAACACTGCACTTTTTATATCATAGCCACTTAAACAAATCTTATTGTACTGAATCCTGTAGGAATTTGTTGACACTACGGGGAGAGCGAAATAGCAAATATTTCGACAGACAGTTCGGTTGTTGTTATTGCATTAATTATGCAGAGTATTGTTATCCACACTGATATTTGGAAATTATGTAATAATATTTTAGTTGGCTGTAGCGTTGGTGGAGACAATTTATTACCTTTAGCGTTTGTGAGAAGAGGATCTCAATAATGTGAGGGACGAATGGAATAGATGTAGTAAGCGTTGAGAGAGAAAAAGTCGGGATAAAAAAAGACAGGAGAGGAAGGGAAACGCACTCTACTAGAATTAAAAAAAAAGAAAAAAAAAAGAAAGAAAGAATGGAGTGAAGTTAAAAACCAGGTGTAGGAAGACACAAATTGACTCCGATTTGAGTTTTTATTTCGTCCCGGCAATTACATACTTAGATATCAAATTTTTCAGGTTTATCTATCCAACTATGGTCAGTACAAATACTGTGGGACCTATATTATTACTGACTGAACAAAACCCCAAAATGATATTATAGAGCATATTTAACCTAATTTCTGGAATGAACACAAATCTTTATAAACAGTCATACTGTAAAACAAGGACATAAAATTACTGTGCCAATGTGTCCTAATATTTAATCCATCTACCTTGGGCATCCAAGACATTCCGCAGTCTGGTCGGAAGAGAGTCCACCAGGTTGATGCACTGTATATTTGGCCTACGTCGAATGCTCTCCCATACCTCTCTCGCCTTTGTTTCAACAGCCTCCCGTGTCTGCTCTTTAACCTCCCATTCCTAAACCTTAATTTCCCATAGATTTTCAATGGGCTTACAATCGCACCCTTTTGCAGGCCAGTCAAGAATCTCAAACTCAGGATGACGAGTGGACCACTCCCTGACAGCCCGCCTGGCATGTATCGTGGAATGGTCTTGCCCTAGTCTGATTACATTAGGTTCGGGAAGAGCATATGCACTGACAGAGGGCAGGAGGAGATGTCTCGAGAATATTTATATACTGCTTAACATTCAGATGTCTGTCAATGGTTTCTAACTCCCCGGGACCTGATGCCCACATCCAACTATGAAAAGAGACAGTAACCCTACCGCCCTGGGCAGTCTCATGGATGTTTTGACTCTCATACCGTGTGTTCACCAGTCTCCAGCAATGCCTGGTTGATCCTTCCACAGATGTAAATTATTTCTCATCTGTGAAATTTAGTCCACTAAAAGTCTTAACCTAAATGACTATAGTTTTGTGCGAACCTCAGTCGTGACTCTTTGCTGGCTTCTGTGAGCTTCTGTTTTACAGCTGACACATGGCACTTTAGGTGCGCCTCATGTAGCCGACGTCTAGAGGTGACAGGGTGGCATGGGAGATTAAATTCCCGTGTCAAGGATACGGCTGTTGTTATGGGAGTTTGTCTAGCTGCAGGAACGAGCATTTCATCTTGTGGTGACGTTACCCGAGGACGACCACACCTAGGACTAGTCGTCACGTGTCCCTCTTCCTCTTATCGCCTAATCCATAATTTCACGATCGGCTTACTGATGTCCATAAGCGGGCTGATTTCGTTAATTGACCTCCCAGCTTCATGGTGGCCAACAATCATAGCCCTCCTTGTTATTACCTTGGGACGATTGTCCCTGGTGAAAGGTGGATGCCGTCCACGTCCTGTCATATCTTTGAATTTATAATATGTCTTATTACAGAAATCAGCTATGACGATGTTTTTTATAACTTACCTGATTTTCATATATATATATATATATATATATATATATATATATATATATATATATATATATATATATATATATATATATATATATATATATATATATATATATATATATATATATATATATATATTGTTACGGAACAGAGAAAGATAACGTACACTTTAAGTGAGAATGCTAAGAGTCACTACTGTCCCGTAAAGTTCCAGGTTCAAAACAAAGAGTTAGGTAAAATTACAAGTCAAAGTTTAATGCTCAAACTAACAATAAAACATTCAGGACTCATAAGGATAATGTAATGGCAAATAAACAGGTTTAAATATATGGTTAACTGCAATAGCCTCTATTAACACGAAATTAGCAAGAGTAAATTTATCTAAGTCAGCCCTGATAAAATGAGATACCAGATAATACTCAGTGAATGCCAGATAAATAATTACAGATACAAACTATTATCAAAAATGACTGACATAAAGAACCCTACATGAATTACAAAAACTTCACTAGGCCTACAAATTAAACTTATGCTATACAGTACAAGAAAAAATGCAATAACAGTTATACTCAAATTACACACAGCTGCTAGATGGTTGGAGACTTCTTGAGCACTCACAATAATAATATCTGTACAGGGGAGGACAGAGATGTGAACAAAATGAGGAGCAGATCTAAGTGGCCATGATGCAGAGACTGAGCTCATTATATAGGGGCCGGCAGAGCCTGACACAACTTGTAAGAGGGACGCGCAAATGAAGCGATGGGGACAAACGGTCGACAATCCCACACTGAATAACAGAAAGGACGACTTACTCTACTATAACGGTAGAAGGGGGGGACTGAGGCAGAACACGCTCGTGATCAAACATGCAGCAACTGTGCGTTAAAATTACACAAAGGATGATGAAATCATAGGCTATGTAACACCTCCCCACAAAGAAAAAGAAATTTACAAAGGAAATTTCTTATTACTCTAAAACAATCTGTACATGGCATTACAGAACATGCAAATGTCTTTCCTAGTGTTACAAAACATGAGATCTCCCTAGCACGTTCAGTCATAGGTACTTGCCAGTATCCCTTTAACAAATCAAACTTACTTATGTACCTAGCCTTTCCGATCTTGTCTATGCAATCTTCCACACGAGGGAGAGGGTAAGTGTCTGTTTTAGTTATCTGATTAACACGTCTGTAGTCGATGCAAAGCCTCTGTGACCCACCTGGCTTAGGGACCAGAGTGACAGGAGAACTCCACTCGCTCTGACAGGGCTCAATCATCTTGTGGTCCAACAGGTAGCCAAGCTCCTTCTGGATGAGAGGAACTTTCACTGGGTTCACACGGTAAGGAGGCAATTTAATTGGCTTTGCGTCTCCAACATCGACATCATGCATCAACACAGTGGTTCTTCCTGGAGTGGCACGGAACACTTGCGGGTACTCCTGCAGTAATGCCGAAAACTCCTGCCTTTCCTTGGGTGGTAGATGAGAAAGCTTAGTCTGGAGATCATTCATGATATCAGGATTCTTCCCCAAACTATCACTCAGGCTCATACTGCATGGGAGAGCTTCACTTGCAGACTCGGGTGGAACAGCTACAGGTGCAGACTGGATTATTTTCATCCCGCTTGTGATATAACTTTAGCATGTTGATGTGACATAGTTGCTTGCTCTTTCTACGATCTGGTGTGGCGATGACATAGCTGACATCACTGAGTTTCTTCTCCACGAAATAAGGGCCACTAAACTTGGCTTGAAGAGGTTGCCCATGAACTGGTAGCAGAATCAAAACCTGATCTCCTGGCTGAAAGTGGCGTAACCTGGACTTCTTGTCATACCAAGTCTTCATCTTCTCCTGAGCAGCTCCTAAATTCTCTCTCGCCAGCTGTAAAGCAGTGGACAGCCGTTCTTTGAACTTCATCACATACTCCAGCAGGTTGACGTCATCTTCCTCCGACAGCCAGCATTCCTTGAGTAGCTTAAGGGGTCCTCTTACTTCATGGCCAAACAGTAGTTCAAAAGGTGAGAAGCCCAGTGATTCATTTGGAGATTCTCTTGCAGCAAACACAACGAATGGAAGACCTTTATCCCAGTCTTTCTGATGTTCCAAACAGTATTTCTTGAGCATCGATTTGAGTGTTTGATGATATCTCTCCAACGCTCCTTGGGTCTGGGGATGGTAAGCTGAAGACGTGATCTGGGTGATGCCCAACTCTTTCAGAGACTGCTTGAAAACGTTTGACATGAAATTACTTCCCGGTCTGACTGTACCTCCTTGGGCAGACCAAACTTTGTGAAGAACCCTAGCATTTCCTTAACCACGTTCTTTGCTGAGATGTTTCTAAGTGGAATGGCTTCAGGATAACGAGTAGCCATATCAATCATGGTCAACACATAAGAAAATCCTGAAGAAGTCTTAGGAAGAGGGCCCACAATATCCACCAACACACGGGTGAATGGCGCCTCAAAAGGAGGAATGGGAACTAGAGGTGCAACCTTTTCGGTCTGATTACACTTGCCCACAACTTGACAGGTGTGACAAGACTTACAATACCAGGAAACATCCCTGAAGATACCTGGCCAGTAGAAGTGTTTCAAAATGCGTGCCACAGTCTTCCTCACTCCAAGGTGTCCTGCCAAACTGGAATCATGAGCCACTCGAATGATATCCTGCCTACAAACACGAGGGATGACAACTTGATGTACAACCTCCCATTCACAGTCGGCTGATGCTGTTGGGGGTCTCCACTTCCTCATAAGTACTCCTGACTTTACATAATAACAAGTAGAAGCACCGGCTGACTCTTCTTCACTGTAAGCAGAGTTAGCTAGACCTTTCAATTCAGGGTCAGGAACCTGCAACTCAACCAACTCTTGACGAGACAAATTATCAACACTACGGGGTACTGCCTCATCTGGTGAGTGGTCCAAATTAGCAAGAAAAGTGTCAGCTAGGATAACATCATCATCATCATTATCCTCTAAATCACCAGTAACTTTAGACTTAGCCCTAGTGACAGCACATGCAGGGAACACATCAGGGACATCACAATCCTGGGACGCAGCCACTGGCTCACTAGACAACTGAGGAGCTGGACACACTTGACTTCCACCAATATCATTTCCAAGTAAGAAAGTTACACCTGACATTGGGAGTGTCTCAACCAACCCAACCATAACGGAACCATTAACAAAACCAGACTCTAAATTCACTCTGCACAGAGGGACAGAGAAGTAATTATTTCCTACACCTTGTAAGATTACAGTTTCATCAGAGGAATTAACATTAGAGCCTAGAACACTGGTCAGCATAAGGGATTGGCAAGCACCTGTATCACGATATATTTGAACTGATTTCCTGTCATTACTGTCCAGAGGACTGACAAAACCATCAGACAGGAAATTAGCACATGAACTCTTGAGAGTGTCACCCACGTTACTGCTCAAAGAGGAGCTCCATCATGAGAATTTAAGTTACCCCTCAAAGCAGGTTCAGTTAACTCAGTTAAAGAATTCTGGGAACTCTCAAGAGTGGACACTAGACCAATTGACTGAATATTTAAAGACTCCTTTTTGTTCACATCACGCTGTCTCCTGAAACATTTCTCCGTAGTATGACCAAGCTTACTACAATAAGTACATTTACTTTTCTGAAATCTAGAGGTGAAGCTGGTATTTACTTCCTGAGAAACATCATCTTTATTCTCTTTCCTGTTACCTGTACTCTGAGTAGAGGCAACGTACTTACTCTCAGCTTTCCTTTTTCTCTAGAATATCTCTTGTGAGTGAGAACATACTCATCAGCTAAAACTGCAGCATCAGACAAATTATCTATTCTTTTCTCATCAAGATATAGGCTTACATCTTTACTAATACACCTTTTGAAATCCTCCAGTAAAATCATCTGCTTAAATTTACCAAAATCAGAATCCACATTCTTAGAATTTAACCACTGCTCTAACAAATCTTCTTTGATTCTTGCATACTCAACATGGGATTGCTTATCTTGCTTGTAAGTTGTCCTAAATTTTACTCTATAAGCTTCAGGAACAAGCTAATAGGCCTTAAGAATCAAGCTCTTTACTACATCATAATTATCAGACTGATCCTGAGGCAAAGATGCATAAGTTACTTGAGCTTTACCGGTGAGAACAGTTTGAAGGAGTACTGGCCAATACTCCTTAGGCCAATTAAAACCTGTAGCTACCCTCTCAAACAACTGAAAATACTTTGTTAAATCAGATTCATTAAAAGGAGGGACAAGTTTAACATTTTTAGCCACATCAAAATCATCAGAGCTAGATGATCCAGTTCCACATTGTTTCATGCGATACTCATGGTCTGCCTGAATCCTGGCAAGTTCAACTTGTGCGTGAAACTCAGCCTCCTTAACACGAGTCTCCTGCAGGGCTAGCTGTAACTTAGCTAATTCAATCTGCGTTTGCTCATTTGGAGGAGTTACATTAAACAAGCTTTCATTAATCATGTCAACAATTTGATCTTTAGACTGATGAGAGCGAACAACAAATCCCAATTGTTGAGCAACAATCTTAAGTTCATTCTTTGTTCTGTTTTCTATATCACACACTGTTTGCACATTTGACAAAAAATCTTTGGCTTCATCAAGTGTAGAAATAGTAGCCATCATGAATATATCACAGTCACAAAATATCAAACAATATCCTTATGATAATATCCTGAATATCCTGGCGAGGTCGCCAAATTTATGTTACGGAACAGAGAAAGATAACGTACACTTTAAGTGAGAATGCTAAGAGTCACTACTGTCCCGTAAAGTTCCAGGTTGAAAACAAAGAGTTAGGTAAAATTACAAGTCAAAGTTTAATGCTCAAACTAACAATAAAACATTCAGGACTCATAAGGATAATGTAATGGCAAATAAACAGGTTTAAATATATGGTTAACTGCAATAGCCTCTATTAACACGAAATTAGCAAGAGTAAATTTATCTAAGTCAGCCCTGATAAAATGAGATACCAGATAATACTCAGTGAATGCCAGATAAATAATTACAGATACAAACTATTATCAAAAATGACTGACATAAAGAACCCTACATGAATTACAAAAACTTCACTAGGCCTACAAATTAAACTTATGCTATACAGTACAAGAAAAAATGCAATAACAGTTATACTCAAATTACACACAGCTGCTAGATGGTTGGAGACTTCTTGAGCACTCACAATAATAATATCTGTACAGGGGAGGACAGAGATGTGAACAAAATGAGGAGCAGATCTAAGTGGCCATGATGCAGAGACTGAGCTCATTATATAGGGGCCGGCAGAGCCTGACACAACTTGTAAGAGGGACGCGCAAATGAAGCGATGGGGACAAACGGTCGACAATCCCGCACTGAATAACAGAAAGGACGACTTACTCTACTATAACGGTAGAAGGGGGGGACTGAGGCAGAACACGCTCGTGATCAAACATGCAGCAACTGTGCGTTAAAATTACACAAAGGATGATGAAATCATAGGCTATGTAACAATATATATATATATATATATATATATATATATATATATTGTTACGCAACAGAGAGAGATAATGAACACTTCAAGTGAGAATACTAAAATCACTACTGTCCCGCAACGTTGCAGGTTCAAAACAAAAGAGCTAGGTAAAATTACAATTTAAAGGTTAATGCTCAAACTAACAACTAAACATTCAGGACTCATAAGGATAATGTAATGGCAAAACAGGTTAAATATATGGTTAACTGCAATAGCCTCTATTAACACGAATTTAGCAAGAATAAATTGATCTAAGTCAGCCCTGATAAATGAGAGAACCGAATAATGCTCAGTTAAAGTAAGATATAATATTATTACAGATACAAAATATTATTAATATTGGCTGACTTTAAAAACTCTACGTGAATCACAAAAACCTCACCAGGCCTACGAATTAACGCTTTATGCTATACAGTACAAGAAAAAATGCAATAACACTTATACTCTAATTATACAGCAGCTAGATGGTTGGAGACTTCCTGAGCACTCACAAAGATAATACACTATACAGGGGAGGACAGAGATGTGAACCAAATGAGGAGTAGATCTAAGTGGCAATTAATGTAGAGACTGAGCTCATTATATAGAGGCCGGCAGAGCTAGATTCAACTTGCAAGAAGGATGCGCAAATGAGGGAACGGAGGACGAAGAGTTGACACTCCTGCTCTGAACAACAGAAAGAACGACTTACTCTACTATAAGGGGGAGAAGGGGGGAGTGAGGTAGAACACGCCATCCTGGTCACTATGGAAGCCACGAGGCGAATCGTGATCAAACATGCAGCATACTGTACGTTCGAATTATACAAAGGATGATGAAATCATAGGCTATGTAACACCTCCACACAAAGAAAATGAAATTTACAAAGGAAATTTCTTATTACTCTAAAACAATCTGTCTAAAGTCTAGATAAGCAATCTGCAATAACATTTTCTTTCCCCTTGACATGTTGTATGTCTAATGAATACTCCTGAAGAAGTAGACTCCATCTTGTCAATCTCTGATTTTTATCTTTAAACTTACTAAGGAATGTCAGTGGGTTATGATCGGTATAAATGACTATGGGATCAAAACCAGAACACAAATAAAATGAAAAATGCTGTAAACCCAAAATCAAGGCCAAAAGCTCTTTCTCAATAGTTGAGTAGTTCTTTTGAGGTGGAGTGAACTTCTTACTGTAATAAGATACAGGGTGTTCAATACCCTGATCATCCTCTTGCAGCAAAACAGCCCCAGCTCCTGTATCACTTGCGTCAACAGCCATCTTAAAAGGCTTAGCAAAATTTGGAGTAGCAAGCACTGGCTGACTTAATAGGATAGCTTTAAGTTTACTGAAAGAGAATTCACAGTTATCGGTCCAGACAAATTTAACTCCCTTTTTCAGTAGGTATGTAAGTGGTGATACAAGAATTGAAAAGTTAAGAACAAATCTCCTGTAATAACCTACCATTCCCAAAAATCTTTGTAGCTCTTTCCTACTTTTAGGTTTGGGAAGATCACTTATAACCTGAACCTTAGCTCCTGGTGGTGCAACGTGTCCATCACCAATTACGTACCCAAGGTACTGAACTTTAGCTTGACCAAACTCACACTTTGATAAATTAGCTACAAGATTAGCCTGAACCAAACGCTCAAGAAATTTACTGACATGGCATGGGTGATCTTTCCAGTTGTCACTGAAGATTAATACATCATCAATATAAACAACACACCCTGCCAAACCCTCTGTTACAACATTCATGAGCTTCTGAAAAGTGGCTGGTGCATTCTACATACCATATGGCATTACAGAACATGCAAAAGTCTTTCCTAGTGTTACGAAACATGAGATTTCCCTAGCACGTTCAGTCATAGGTACTTGCCAGTATCCCTTTAACAAATCAAACTTACTTATGTACCTAGCCTTTCCGATCTTGTCTATGCAATCTTCCACGCGAGGGAGAGGGTAAGTGTCTGTTTTGGTTATCTGATTAACACGTCTGTAGTCGATGCAAAGCCGCTGTGACCCACCTGGCTTAGGGACTAGAGTGACAGGAGAACTCCACTCGCTCTGACAGGGCTCAATCATCTTGTGGTCCAACAGGTAGCCAAGCTCCTTCTGGATGAGAGGAACTTTCACTGGGTTCACACGGTAAGGAGGCAGTTTAATTGGCTTTGTGTCTCCAACATCGACATCATGTATCAACACAGTTGATACATATATATATATATATATATATATATATATATATATATATATATATATATATATATATATATATATATATATTCTAAATCAGGGTGACCCAAGGATGGTTTTAGGGGGTCAAAATTCAGATGTGGGTCAATTAAGGTCACAGGTAGAGTGTTTGCCTTTTTGGCCAGGGCAACGTCGGGTACCCCTGCAGCCAATTTTTGGCATGGAGACTCACATGACCTCCAGTTCAGACATAGGCTATGGAAGGTTGACCTTCGGGGTCATTTGAGGTGAATCGTCGGTCATTTGAGGTCACTGGTAATACACGCTCGAACAACTGGACCCAGCAGCCCAATTTTTGGCATGGGGACTCACACGATCTCCAGTTCGGACATTGGCTCTGTGAGATTGACTTCCGAGGTAACTGAGGCCACCGGTCAGAGGTCAGTTGATGTCACCAGTAATACACACTGGAACAACTGTACCCAGTAGCCCAATTTTTGGTATGGAGGCTCACATGATCTACAGCTCGGACATAAGTTATGTGAGGTTGACCTCCGAGGCCATTTGAGGTGCACTTGAGGTCACCGGTATCATTAAACAGGTGCGCAAAAATACTGTGCGTTAGTCTGCAAAAGCAGAAATAGAAATTTCCAGGACCTCTCATAATCCCTCTTCAAAAGCATAAGAGGTGCTGCACGTGGTCTTTCTGGAATAGAAAGAAAGAGTGAACTAGAACATGTAGGATTAAAGTGTTCACCTTTTTTGTCCCAGGCAACGCCGGGTTCCCTTGCTAGTACATGTATATATTCACGCAGATGTAGCCGTAGACATACTGCATGTACAGGATAGGTAAGCATGTACAGTATAAGGATATGGGTATGTGTACAGGCGTGCATACATATACATATGCAATATGCACATACATGTGATATATTCATATATACATAGACAGAGACATATATATATACATATATACCCTTAGTGGATGCATATACATAGTCACTTAAACAGGTAGGAAGATAGACAAAAACGATATGCATTATAAAATTACCTTTTGATTCAAAATCCCAGCACTAGGACAATTCTGTAAATGCATATGCACAACACACACACACACACACACACACACACACACACACACACACACACACACACACACACACACAGGCTTGTATACATATATATGCATATATACATATACACAGATACACATATATATACATATACAGGTATACATATATACACATACATACAGTATATATACAGTACATATAAATATCTATCTATCTATCTGTCTGTCTGTCTATCTGTCTATCTATCTGTCTATCTACTTACCTATATCTATCTATCTATCTATCTATCTATATATATATATCATCATCATCATCATCATCATCATCACCAGCCATAACTAGTCCACTGCTGAACAAAGGCCTCCCCCAACCTTTTCCACGCATTCCTTAACTGAGCCAATCTTTGCCACGTTTTCCCTGCAAATTTCTCTATCTCATCTCTCCATCTCCTGTCTGGCCTTTTTCTGCTACGCATACAATCTCTTGGTGTCCAGTCAGTCAGCCTCTTGCTCCATCGGTTATCCCTTATTCTTGCTATATGGTCTGCCCACCTCATTTCTGTTCTTTTATAAGTTCTATAATATCTTTGACTTTAGTCTGCTCTCTTACCCAAGTTGATCTTTTCCTGTCTCTTAAAGATATTCCCAACGCTGACCTTTCCATTGCTCTCTGAGAACAGATTAATATATTTTCCATTTATATTGTCAGTTTCCAGGTCTCACAACCATACGTCATAGCTGGAATTATACATTCGTTATATACTTTTCGTTTCATACAAACTGGCAAGCTACTTCTCATAATGTCTCTATTTTACCGTAAGCTTTCCATCCAACTGCAGTGCGTCTTTTTATGTTTCAATAGCCCCGTACTCCCCACTCAGGTTTATTCCAAAGATCTGAGGTGACGTATAATGGATTTTTTTTTTCCAGAGAGAACTTCTATACCTGTGCTCTGTTAGATGTCTAGCCCCATACTGACTCACAGCGAGCAGCGGGCGTGGGAACCTTAGCTTAAGTCAGCAGTTTAGAGAAGTGTGCTGATTTCATCAATGGTACTATGGTCAGACTCAAATATGAAGTCCGTTTGGGTGGGGCCCGCGTGGGGATTTCCCTCTCTACAGCTCTGCCAAACCTCCTCTCTCTCTCTCTCTCTCTCAGTTGATTGAGAAAGTTGTTATATATTTATAAGTTGTGTTTTCTTCTATATTGTTTCGACCTTTTTTCCACACCACCACTGAGGTAAAAGTCTTGGCGCGTTTTTTTTTTTTTTAGAGGTTTCCCCAGTAGGCATAAGTCCTCTCTCTGATCTTTCTTCTAGAAAATACTTGTTTACATTGTAAATAAGTTCTTTCTCCCGACTGTGGAGCACACGAGAGCGAGTCGGAGTAGCTGCCATCGTGGGTGGGGATCAGGGAGGAAGTGACCTGTCACCTGTAGTCTGAGGTGGGTGTCCTTGACCTCTAGCAACGTCGGAAAGCGACGTTGTCACGTGGTGTGGAATTTATACAAATCATTGCTATTATCCTAAAAAGCGACACATTCATAGCACTATATAGCCTTATCTAAAATATGTAATAAGTACAGAATATTTAATATACAATTTCAAATAGTAAATAGCTGACATATGACAGAGAGAGAGATAGGTACTGCGGTTGATGCGGCAGAGCTGTAGAGAGGGAAATCCCCTCTCGGGCCCCACCCAAACGGACTTCATATTTGAGTCTGACCATAGTTAGATATACATATTGTTACGGAACAGAGAGAGATAATGAACACTTCAAGTGAGAATACTAAAATCACTTCTGTCCCGCAAAGTTCCAGATTCAAAACAAAAGAGTTAGGTAAAATTACAAGTTAAAGTTTAATGCTCAAACTAACAACTAAACATTCAGGACTCATAAGGATAATGTAATGGCAAAAACAGGTTAAATATATGGTTAACTGCAATAGCCTCTATTAACACGAATTTAGCAAGAATAAATTGATCTAAGTCAGCCCTGATAAAATGAGAAAACCGGATAATGCTCAGTTAATGCAAGATATATTATTACAGATACAAAATATTATTAATAATGGCTGACATCAAAAACTCCACATGAATCACATAACCCCCACCAGGCCTACGAATTAACGCCTTAGGCCATACAGTACAAGAAAAATGGTAACAACACTTATACTCAAATTATACAGCAGCTAGATGGCTGGAGACTTCCTGAGCACTCACAAAAATAATAATACACTATACAGGGGAGGACAGAGATGTGAACAAAATGAGGAGTAGATCTAAGTGGCAATAATGCAGAGACTGAGCTCATTATATAGGGGCCGGCAAAGCTTGATTCAACTTGCAAGAAGGACGCGGAAATGAAGGCACAGGGGAGGAAGAGTTGACAGTCCTGCTCTGAACAACAGAAAGAACGACTTACTCTACTATAAGGGGAGAAGGGGGGAGTGAGGTAGAACACGCAAGCCTGGTCACTATGGAAGCCACGAGGCGAATCGTGATCAAACATGCAGCATACTGTACGTTAGAATTATACAAAGGATCATGAAATCATAGGCTATGTAACAATATATTCATAGGTTTTAGGTGTACATAGTGTGGGTACAACATAGTATGGGTACAATATAGTATGGGTACAATACTCCCCCGGTAAAAATGGAATTGGTGTCTCCTGACAAAATGAAGGTAGGAATGTAGTGGAAATTCAATAATTGTGAAAAAAAAGTGTGGGGGGTGTTTAGTAGGTATATAAGTAAATGGGTTAATTATTATTGGTTGATAAAAACAATCCATAGGAATTGTAGCAAGGCACAGGAATACAGTATATACAATACATGGCCATGTGAAAGAAGAAGAAGAAAAAAAAATGTAAATACATAGCAATAATATAACAATGGGTGTATAGACATATGATGTAAATGCACAGTACGTAGGTACAACAATAAAAGAATAGACTGAAGGGTAATATATCATTTGTGGAGCACATATGTGTAGAGGTCACTATATGTATAAGGATCCCATCCGACTATATGATGCACACTACTATTGTCTTTGTCGTATGAATCCATATTTGGTTCAATAATTTCACACTAGATTTACTGTTCCACATATATTCTATATGGTTATGCTACTAGTAGAAAATATGGATAGTATTTTGGCTGCCAGTACATTTTTCTGTTTCTCATGAACTGTTCGTTTTCTATTTGGTTACACCTTTTCAATATAATGTAAGGCGTTTCTGTTCAAATTTCTTACATACTATATTTATTTTCTGATTTTCTTGTATTTGGATGCTTCTGCACTTTTAGTTACCATGGATGGACATTAAACACTGCCTACTTATACAGCCCGGGGAGGCTGTACAACTCCTGTTGCGATTCTGATTTCTTGAAGGCGGCGTTCCATTTTCCTTACACAACAGTGCATTGCACAGATCATAAGAATGAAACCAATCAAAGAGATGGTCACTGGGGGAAACACAATTGTTAGATGTACCCATCAACGGCTGAAGGCCATAGAAAACTGGTCCATAATGAAGTCACTTTCATTTAGGAAGGTTAGCATGCGCAAGTTTGCAGAGGTGATAGAGATATTATCAAATGGTAGAGTGGAAGTCATGTTGAGTGGTTGAAAGATGTCATAGGTGTGACTGCGGACAGCTTGGTGGTAACGAGTGCACAAGTGATTACAGATTCAGATTTGACTGTACAATAGTCAGGTGTCTTATAGAGACCATTAGCAAGCACTGAATAAATAGATGAACCAGGACACATGATGGTAACAGAGACAGGAACCGTGAAAAAGAAGTACTGGACGTGGTTGAGATGAGCGTGATGGACTGGAAGTTCTGGAGCCGATGCAAAGGAACAGGCAGAGTGTACAGAATAGTTGAGAACTAAGGCAGACTCGCAGGGCGTGGCACTACTAGGGAAAATAGAAGGTAAGCAGCACAAAGGCGTGACGTAGGGGTAAGGAAAGAACATTTGGTGAGATCTGTTGAGGAGATAAAGGCAATGGAAAGGTGATCATGGGATAGGAGGAAATATTTCGAGAGAACAGATGCTTGTACTAGGGAGTTATTAAACCTGAAAGGAAGGGGAATAAGTCGGAAGAGGTTAAAGGTGATGGCAGAGAGAAGAGGAATATGAACCATGACATAGTTTGCAAGAAGGGTTGCCTCAAGAACTGGATAGTAGATTTCTAGAGAGGAAAAAGAAAGTAGTGGAGACAAGTCGAAGGTAGAGTGAGCCCATTTCAATACAGAGCGAAGAGCAGAAATAGGTACTTAGTCCCCAGTGACATGTCCATCAACAGCATCAACTAGAATACGAACCAAGGTTGAAACTTGAGAGAGGAGAGAGTCAATAGAGAGTTGGAGATTGTCGAGGTGAAGTTTTAGATAGACGAGCTGAGAAACAATATTAATCTTAGAAATCTGTTGTCTGAGAATGTCTGTGAAGTTGTTCAGAGTGTAAGTGACTTCATTGAGATGGGCTGTAATTTTTTGCAACATAGTGTGTTGGACTTTAATGACTCTACTCTGAGATTCTAGGGCCGTGGCCAAGTGAGCTAGGTCGGATTTGAAGTCTGAAAAGTCACGAGCTGTAGCTACGCCAAATAAGCCACTAAGAATTTCACCTCCCAAGTCAAAGAGACCTCGTTTTACACGTGAACGACCTACTGGTGTCTGACTGGAGAACGTGTTATTTAGTTGAGAGAACCTGTCATAGATGTAAGTCAATTGCCAAGAAAGTGGGAGATACAATGGGTACCAAGGTTGATTAGGATTGTGTTTCCCCACGATGGTTGACAGTTGGGCCCTGATCTCGTCCAATTGGCGTGCGAAGTGAGGAAGGGCGATGGCTACGTCGGCCAGGGGCTCTAAATCGTAGCACAAAGAGACTACGTTCTCAATCACCATTACATCGCCTCCTGAGCCGACTAAGGCCCCGGGACGTACTCCACCATCATCCTCACCCAACCCAGACCCTATGAGGGTCAGCACTGCCATCAGGTAGACCGCTAACATCTTACCTAGAAAATAATTTTGAATTAATGAGAGAGATCATGAAGATGTTTATGTGCGGAGAGCAACTTTGACCGATAATGATTGGATGAAGAAGGTTCAGACTGAGGAACAGGTGGAGAAGGAGAAATAGTGATAGGTTGTGCAAGGGACTCTTCCAACACCAGGCCTCGAGGTGCACGCTTTAGGTCATCTGCATGTACCCACTTGGTATCTTTAGTTGACAATTCTTGTACTTGAAATTTGTTACCTTGTTTATTTATGACGCGGTGGGGGCCTGTAAATTTGTCATCCAATTTGGAGGTGCGAGTATAGGAACGAGCAAAGACTAGATCTCCAATGTTGATACTGATAGGTGAGGTAGACTTATGTTGGCGTTGCAACATGTCCTCCTGAGATGCGGCCAGATTTGCTGTGACATACTGATGGATTTTCTGGAAGTTCGTGATTTTCACTTTCATATAATCATCCACATTATAGATGGGATCAAACTTTGAAGATAGGATGGAATAGGGGAGGTCTTTATCGAACCCAAATAAGACAAAGAAGGGAGATTCACCAAGGGATGAATTGATGGAACTATTTATAGAAGCTGCTACTTGGGGTATCCATTCATCCCACGAGGCACTATTTAACCCTAAATGTCTGAGACACTCCAAAACCTTTCGGTTGTGTCGCTCTACGAGGCCATTGGAAGCTGGATGGTTAGGGACAACATTGCATTTGTTGATATTGTACTGTTTACAAATTTTCTCCAGAAGACTGTTGTTAAACTCAGTTCCATTATCTGTAATTATTGTGCTGGGTGTAGTAAATGAGCAAATTACATGGTCGATGAAGGCACGCACTATGCTTTTCGCGGTCTTATCTGCAAGTGGAACTAGGACACAGTAGTGAGAGAAATTATCAACAGCTACAAATAAATACTGAGTGCCTGATTCCGTAAGCGGAAGTTTTAGGTCATAGAAACAGTTTCCCACGGATGTGACGGAATTGGGTATTGTAAGAGTGGTGCAGGTAATCCGGTTGATCCCCTGTGACGGTGGCACGAAATACAAGAATTACAGTGTACATTGATATCTCGACGCATAGTTGGCCAATAGTATGCAAGACGTGCCTGTCGCAAGCGTCGATCTTTACTTGGAAGGGATGCATGAGATGTGTTATGAACTATTTGAAGTACCGCAGATATTAGATCAGTAGGGACAACAAGTTGGTGGACTTCCCTATTGGGCAATTCCTTCCTTGTTAGAAATGTTTTCCTGTATAAGATATTATTTTTTAGAATGAACTCATCAATTGGTACTGGCAGAGTAGGTAAGGTAAAATTATCTCCCGATTCCAGGAAAGAAATCACTTTGGACCAGACAGGGTCCTTGCGCTGATGTTGAACGACTTCTGGTGTTAGTGGGGTGTTATCAGTGTTGTTTGGCCGCACTGATGTGACAGCCGCTGCCACATTGCATGAAAGTGCGTCCGCGACCACATTCGATTTTCCTGGGACATACTGAAAAGTCGGGTTGAAGTCCTGGGTGATAACAGATAACAGACCATCTGGCTAGCCTGCTTGTGAGGTTACGTCCTTTGAACAGATCGCATAGAGGTAGGTGGTCTGTTTGGATATGCGCTGGGTAACCATATACTATATCTCTGAAATGTTTCAAGGACCAGACCACTGCCAGAGCTTCGAGATCTGTAACACTATAATTACGTTCGGCAGGGTTGAGGGAGCGACTAGCATATGCTATTACCCGCTTCCTTGATCTTTGATCCAATTGCATTAAAACTGCACCAAGGCCTGCGCCCGAGGCATCTGTGCACAAAAGAAATGGTTGTGTATAATCAGGAAATGCTAAAACTGGGGCATTTACAAGGGCTGTTTTCAGTGCTTGGAAGGCTTGTGACTGATCGTTTGTCCAAATGAAAGGCACATTTTTCTTTAGTGAGTCAGAGGAGCGGCGATCTGTGAGTAACTTTTTATGAATTGCCGGTAGTAACCACTTAATCCCAGGAAACTCTTTACAACATCTGTACTGGTAGGTTCCGGGAAGTTGAT
The DNA here is from genome assembly GCF_032717465.1 of Coenobita brevimanus. Lineage (NCBI taxonomy): Eukaryota > Metazoa > Arthropoda > Malacostraca > Decapoda > Coenobitidae > Coenobita > Coenobita brevimanus. The sequence continues at coordinate 29,206,728 of NC_137028.1, read as the reverse complement.
TATCGCCTTAGTTTTATCGGCATTAGTATGAATGCCTTGTGCATCTACGACATGGCCTAGGAATTTGATTTTCTTTCGCAGGACGTCACATTTACTGAGATTAATTTTCAGGCCTGTGAGCTGGAGGCGTTCAAAGACTTGCTGGAGTTTGGTAAAATGGTCAGGGATGGATTTACTCACAACAATATCATCTAGGTAAGCAAAAAGAGAGTTCCCATCATACCGTTGAAGACTGAATGGATAAGTCGCATGAACACGGAAGGAGCATTTCTCAGACCAAAAGGGAGTCTCTTAAACTGAAAATGTCCGAAAGGGGTGCTGAAGGCTCTAACTGGGCGAGATGATTCTTCCATTTCTACCTGCCAGTAGCCACTGAGTAGATCAAGTGATGTAAAGACTACGTTGTTCTCACCTAGTGACTCCAGTAAATCAGTCAGGACTGGCAATGGAAAACGATCGGGTACAGTAACTGAATTTACTCGACGATAGTCCACTACTGGTCTAAATTGGCCATCTTTCTTTGTAACTAAGAAAAGTGGGCTATTCCACGGACTGACAGAATATTCAATGATATCCTACCCATAGGTTCTCCGGGTAAGGCTACTACGTCTCGATATGATTGCAATAGATTGACTAATTGATCTTTATGTTGTGGATAATCATCACAAGTCAGGCTTGAGAGTAGGTCAGGTGAAAGGATTGGAGCAGATCCCTTAGAATTAATGGCATACACACCGATTGGTTCACCATCATCATCATCATGTTTAGTAGGTATGGAGATTGGTACCTCCTGGCACTCCCTTACGGCCGATGGGTAAACTAGAAAGTCTCCAATCTTTATACCACTTTTAAGTTTGAGTGGAGCATTACTGGTATTTAATAAGTACAGGTAACACAAGTTATCCTCCAACACAGTACACAACGCCGACTCATAAGTTAAACCATTCACACAACACGTCTCTGGTAATGTTAGTACATTCACTCCAGCTGTCGCACCTACAACACGAACAGAGACTTTGGTAAACTCATGCGGCAACAAAGTTGTGCACTGATTTGTTAGTGCACGCTTCGTCTCTGCGTGTTCTAGAACATCATTCAAAGTTTGTGAGGTAGGTAACTGAGACGTGTCTGAGTCGGCTTGAGTGCTGTCAGTAGAGGGGTTATCATGATTTACTGTTGAGTGATTAGAGGGTGTATCAGTAGCAGTTGGTGAATTTACTTCAACGCTCCCAGGGAGTGGTGGATTTATTACTTTACTCTCAGAGAATGAGGAGCATTCACCTGTACTCTCGGGTAGTGGTGAGGATAGTGGGGACTGAATGACTGAGTTAATATGGGAAAGGATAGGACGTGGATAAGCCATGCTATATACTGAAAAGCCGTAAATGTCTATACTAGTAGAAGACGGGATTAGAGCTATGTTGTATTCAGCCATGGTGGGTAAGCCTAGAAGGGCATCTGCTGGATATTTGAGGTCATTTGTAACATGAAATGTCACTGTAAAAGGTGTCAAAGCTTTATCTAATTGTATTTTCAAAACATCTTGCCCTTTGACTCGAAACTCGGAGCCATCCACACCACATAAACGAATGTCTGGTGGCTCAAGAATGCCGACCCTTTTATCTGGTCCCCTAATGCTGTTTAAGGAGTTTTCAGATATCAAATTTACCATAGACCCCGTATCCATGAAAAACGAGGTTTGTACGTCTTCACTCCGCCCTAGAATGACTAAGCCTGAAGAAGTGATAGGCCCTATCTGGCGGATGGGGAGTTGTCTTCTGTAGTTACGTGATACGGGTCCGGTGCTAGTGCTCCCCTTCCCCCGACTGGCGACTGTTTAGGAAATGACACTCCTCAGTAGTGTGAGTCGTACTGGTCTTATGATATTTGCACTTGGGGCGACACGTTCGTGATGGCGTACGCTGGTGACCCTGTGAAGGATGACGTCGGTATTCGCGGTCGCAACTGGATGCTCGATGTCCAATGTGATCACAGCGCCAGCACACGATCGAGGCTTGTCTACCCAGGCGCACATTTGACTGATCACGACCGCCGGTTGGTGATCTACAACGTGAAAGGGAACGGTTAGTGTTAGGTCAGTTAGTGTTAGGTTGTCCTTTCGCAATTGGTCGCGAACGTGAGTGATCCGACGAAGCAACGGAGGTGTGGAGAACTTGGGAAAAGGAAGGGCGATTAGTGGCCTGACGAGTGAGGTTAGATCCCGTTCGTTCCCTAATGGCCTTCGAGACATTTTGAATTTTGTCTCCTGGGTTGAATCCATTTTGTAATGCTAATTCTTTCTGGGTGGGGTCAAGCCAATTCATAAATCTCAGATAACCCAGCAAATCTCCAAAGTCATCAAGGGAAATCATAAATGTTCCCTGAACGTCTTTGACCCACTGGGTGCCACGCAACAACTGGCGCATCTCAGAACTAGTGGCTTTCATTGCCGCTGCTGCCTCATACAATTTTGCATCTTTAGGAGGGACCTTCATATCCTCCACCATTTGGGATAATAAATTGGTAAAATCTATGAGAGAGGCGGCATTTGAATGTTGACAACAAAGCTGAATTAATTCACGATGCAAGGCATCAAATGTTTGACAGTCCTCAAAATGGCCTGAACGAATCGCGGTTCCTATTGGGGACCTACCTTGGTGGAGCCTCCCCATAAGGTAGGAGACTTTGAGGTGTTCATGTGTGATTTGTCTGTCTCGAATGTCCGTTTCTACCTCTCTGAGGAAGTCGTAAATGGACAACGAGTTATCTTCGCCGGTAAATTTAGGGCGGTTAGCATCGTCCAAATAGACTGACTGTGGAGGGGGTGGGGTGTTTGCCATGGTTGGAAGAGGGTGAGGTTGGATACATGTGGAAGTAACTGAAGTAGTAGGTTGAGAAGTAGTGAAAGTATTGGTAGTTATGTGTGGCTGAGTTGGGAGCTGAAGTGTTGTATTAGAGACAACTTGAGAAGTGGAAGTAGTAGGAGGTGAAGGAAGTTCTAGGGAGTCATTTAAAGATGAAGGTGTATCTGGATTTAATTTATCTGGGAGAAAGATATCTGGGTCCTCTAGAGCAGAAGTAGTAGTAGTGGTAGTGGAGGTAGTAGTAGTAGGGGTGATGGTGGTGAGAGCAGTATGAGAATGTTCAGTTTTAGGAGTTGTCTGGGTGGATGAAGAATATTTTTGGTACGATCGTTCAGGCGACGAATGGGAGGCCAGCTGAAGGTCAGATGATCACCAGCGAGACGGTGATTGAAGAGAGCCAGCGATGACGTGGAGACACTTGCCCTGGGCAAGATGCCGGTGGCCGCAGTTGCCAGGCAGTGCGGGTGGGGCTGCTGGGGCAGGTTCTGCTTAGTCAGCAATGCGGAAGGTGTGGGTGAGAGGGGGCGGTTGGAGTGTGGTGGGGTGAGCCGGGATGGTAATCATAAAATTATGAAGACAATGAGGACGGAAGGGCTGACACCTGATAGTTCCTTACTGAGTTTCAGTAGAATAGCAGCTGTTGAGAAGCGATGTGGCCCGCACGTCGGTGACGACACGTCAGGGAAGTTGCAGGAATAGTTCACTACGGAAGACGTAGGTGTCCGAAACACAAGGCAGGCAAAAGGCAGACGTGCGGCAGGTGTGGAGAATGCACAAGCAGGTGTAGGAATCACTCCCCTCGTGGCACTTAATCACGGTAGAGGCGAAATGAGGTCCGATACACCGCTGCTACCAAATTTTTTCGATAGCCCCGTACTCCCCACTCAGGTTTATTCCAAAGATCTGAGGTGACGTATAATGGAGGTTTATTCCAGAGAGAACTTCTATACCTGTGCTCTGTTAGATGTCTAGCCTCATACTGACTCACAGCGAGCAGCGGGCGTGGGAACCTTAGCTTAAGTCAGCAGTTTAGAGAAGTGTGCTGATTTCATCAATGGTACTGGTTACATATACATATATACATAGGTTTTAGGTGTACATAGTATGGGTACAACATAGTATGGGTACAATATAGTATGGGTACATTTATTTCGCTATCAAGATCTTTCGTTAATTTTAGTATTTTGTAGTTGTACTCCTCAACTTCTTCAAGAATTTCATCGCTTATTCTGATGACGCTCTTTGGTGTTTGTGGATTATACATTACTTTAGTTTTACTCCGGTTCATCTTCAGCCCTACTTTCAGACTTTATTTGTTCAGGGCATTTAACATTTCTTGGAATGCCTCCGCTGTTTCAGAGATTAGGACAATGTCATCTGCAAATCTTAAATGGTTTAGCTTTTCTCCATCTATGTTCACGCCTTTGTTTTCCCAGTCTAGCTTTCTGAAAATACTTTCTAGGCATGCTGTAAATAATTTTGGTGAATCCCTGACGCACGCCCTTCTCAATCTTAATTTTCTCTGAGTCCTTATGTAATTTAACTGTAGCAGTTCCCTCTTTAAATAAGTTTTATGCAGTTTTACAATGTTCTCATTCACTCCTTGTTCTCGTAATGAATTTATAATTGCTATTTGCTCCAGTGAATCAAATGCCTTTCGTAATCCACCAAACCTAAGCACAGCTGTTTATTATATTCTGTACTTCTCTAAATTTCCTGATTCATTGTGTGTAGATCATCAGTGGTCGAATATCCGCTTCGGAATCTTGCCTGTTCACGAGGTTGGTTTTCCTCCAAAACTGTTGTTATTCTGTTCGTAAGGACTTTAGTGAAGAGTTTGTAAATGACTGTTAAAAGCTATTGGGTCGATAGTTACTAAGATCTTTTGAGTCACCTTTTTTGTAGAGTAAAACAACTATTGCATTGCATCATGTTTTGGGAATTTTCTTCTGTTTTATAAAGTGGGTAAATGAGTGAGCGAGCCTATTTTGTACTTCTACACATGCATCCATCAATAAATCTGTTACTCTTCCATCTTCTCCCGGGGCCTTCCCTCTTTTCATATTTTTAAGAAAAATATTTACTTCCTTTGGTGTTACATCAAGTATTTCACTTGTGTCAACTGAAAAGTTAGCTATATATATATATATATATATATATATATATATATAGAGAGAGAGAGAGAGAGAGAGAGAGAGAGAGAGAGAAAGAGATTATAATTATAAATAACAGAACGGAGGAAGGAAAAACAAATGAGTAAAAAAAAAATAATCCATACACCAGATTCCTGGTGTCCTCTGTTCATAAAATATCTGTAACAATTAGACTTGAACAGTTGTGGGTTGAAATTTGGAGGGAAACAACTCTGGGGAAGTGAGTTCCAGAGAGATGCAGTTCGGGGAATGAAAGAATTCTGATAGGCAGAAGTTCTGCAATATGGCTGAGTGACATTCCAGTCATGAGCGCTACCAGATGCCCACGTAGCACGAGGGAAGGCATGGAGAGGTGGCACCATGGACGCAACTTCGTCTGAGCATTTGCCAAAAAAATATCTGTAAAATAATGCAAGGGAGGCAACATTCCTTCTTACTTGCAGGGGAGGTAGTTTATATGTAATGGCAGGGTTGTTAATGATTCTAACAGCTTTGTTCTGAATTTTGTCTAGTTGTCTTAATGCAACCTCTCCACAACCATTCCACAAGGGTGAGCAATATTCAAGCTGAGAGCGCACATGACTCTTATAAATTATAGCTAACTGCTCATCGGCAAAGAAGTTACGGACTGTACAATAATCCAAGTTTCTTTAAGGATGTTTGAGCAAGTGATCTGACATGAGAGGTCCAGCTGAGGGCACTGTTAAGTGAGATGCCAAGAATTTCAATACTTTTGGAGATGGGAATATTAGTAGCACTGAAGGTAATGTACGAATCTGGCAATATCTGTCTATTAGTAAACTGTATATATTTAGTTTTACTAGCATTAAAAGAGACAAGGTTGTTTTGTCCCCATTCACTGATTGTAGATAGATCTTGATTTATGGAGATGGCTGTACTGAGTTGAGAGGTGGAGATATTAGACTTTGTAAATGGATGTCTGAGCGTAAGTGAACTATGTAGTGTTGAGTCATCTGCATATGAGTGAATGGGATTATGGGTGACAGATAAGAGATCATTAATATGAACCAGAAATGGGGTTGGCGCCAGAACTGATCCCTGCAGCACGCCGGCGTTAATTGAGTGGAAATTGGATTATACATCATCTACTTTTACTATTTTGGTATATATATATATATATATATATATATATATATATATATATATATATATATATATATATATATATATATATATACCAAAATATCCCATCATTGTCCTAGTGCCAGGACATTAAAGTGAAAGGAAGTCGGGGTGAAGGGTCAGAATGTCCTCGAGTACCTCAAGATGTGTGATGAAATAGGAACACAGAGCAGAAAACAAGAGACCAGGGGGTCTGAAGGGGGCAATAACTGGGCAGCTAATGGTGTGATGGGATAATGGCCCATCAATTGGGCTGTGACAGAGTTTACATTGCCTGTTGGCAGTCGGTTGTCCGGTGATTTCCCCTGGGGAGCAATACTCCAGACGAATGCGGGAGATGGCCACATCACAGAAGTGGGTGTGGGTAGGACGCTTGACATAGGTGTGTCTGACGCCACAGTAGGTGTCATAGTGCTGGATGATGACATTAGTGGGATGTTCAGCATCGGTACGCAGGGCTAGGTCCTCCCTGGACTTCTTGAGGAAGATTCTCCGGACAATTGTCATGGACACAGGGAGGCGGATGGCAACTAGGGGTAGATTACAGGCAGCTCAGGCCAGGCGATCTGCCTTGTGGTGATGGATGTGACCAACATGGGTTGAGATTGCCTGATGGAGGTGAGAGTAGAGGGAGGCGAAGAAAGGGAAGGGGTGTCGGGGGGGGGGTTGGGAAGTAAGGCAAGGGTAGCTTGGGAATCGCTGATGATAAGACTTGGTAGTTGTTGAGAGAGAAGGATGTCAAGGGCAGAGCGTATAGCAGATAGTTGACACTGGGTACTCCTGGCCCAGTTGGGACGGCAGTGAGAGGTGAAGATGGAGGTAGCAGAGTTAGTAAAGGCAATGCAAGCAGCTCCCGCCCGGTTGTTAACGAGGACAGAACCGTCAGTGTAGACATGAATAGGATGGGTGTGGGCTACGGAGTTAAGGGTTTCAGTGATGGAGAGCTGTGAATGGATTGGTAAATGGTCAGAAGCAGTGGCACAAGGTGTGTAGTGCACAGCAGGAGTCGTACATGTCCGGGTTGGGGGTAAAGGGTCAGTAGGGATGGGGGTGACAAGATCAGCATGGCTGCTGGTGGGATCACGGCCAGAAAGCTGGAGAGGACAGTTGAGTGCTGAACGAATTCGTTTTAGCCAGAACGCCAGGCCTGGCGCATGAGTATGCCGGATCCGATCTAGGTGAGTGGAATTTGAGAGAATGTCAACCAGTCGGGAGGAAAAGCATGAAGCAGTAGACGGAAATGTGGTCAGACACTGTGTGGCAAAGCAGACTCCAAGCATATGAATGTTATCAGTGATGGGACACAGATTGAGTTCATGGAGCATATTGACTACTCTGGCAGACCTAGGGCAGCAAAGAATGAGACGCATCGCCCAATTTTGTACCATTTCAAGTGGTCGGAGCTGTGCTGGGGGGACAAGGGAAGGAGGGATAGCATGATAATCAAGAAGACAGCGAATATATAACGGGTATAATGATCGAGCGACGGGGATGCTAACCCCATGAGAGTCACAAGTGTGCATGCCAAGGAGTTTAAGTCTACGGTGAAGGCGTGTGCATATAGTGGAGACATATTTGGAGGGGTTAAAGAGGGAAGAAAGGGGAATTCCGAGACATATATAATCCTGCACTACCTCAAGATGAGAGCCGAGGAGGGTTATGGTTGTGCAAGCAAGGCTATGAGTGAGGGATCATGTACTCAGTTTGGTTTTGGCAGTGTATAATCAACCCACAAGCAGATACAGCCTGGCCGAGCTTAACTAGGAAACGTTGAAGAGTGACTGAAGATGGGGAGTGAATGCAGATATCATCAGCATATGTTAGGATCAGAGAGGAGTCAGGGATAGGACCTAAAAGACGGAGAAGTCTATTCATGAGAAGATTGAAGAGAAAGGGGCTAAGTACCCCACCCTGAGGTGTGCCAAAATTTAAGGGTCGGTAATCACTAACCACCCCGCAAAACAGAACCCGAGAGTGACGATGAGACAGGTAGCTTTCCAGCCAGCAGAACAGGTGGCCAGAGACGCCCAGGTGGGCAAGTTCGTCAAGGATGACGTCACGGTTTGCGACGTCGAATGCAGCTTTGAGGTCAATGAAGGCTGTACAGGAGGAGGATGTGAAGTGAGTGAGTAATTCTGCAATGCAATGTTGTGTGCTTCGGCCTGGGAGGAAACCAAAAAGTTGGGCAGAGATCTGGTCCTGAAGATCGTGGAGCCTTGCTAAAAGAATTCTCTCGAGGACTTTGCAGATGCAGGAAGTTAAAGAAATGGGATGGAAATCAAAGGAATTAGGCTTAGGGATGGGGATGATGGTGCTACGGGTACAGTCTGCAGGTTGAGTACCTTCGGAAAGACTCAGGTTGAGCAGTGAGAGTAGCGGATTGCCAGGGACTTGAACGATGAGTCTGAGTGTGGCATAAGTGATTCCATCATCACCCGGGGCAATTGCCGTGCCTTGAGATAGCGCAAGACACAATTCATCACCGGTGATGGGGTGATCATCCAGGAGAGAGGGAGTGGAGCGAACCTCTGCAATACGTGCTAGCCTGTTTCCGCTACAGCAGAGAGGCGAGCCCTGATGATGGGAGGCAGGGATGTCAGCTGAGATTGGATGGACCATTTGTCAACTAGGTTGTTGGCATATTCCACAGGATTGTGATGGAGAGGAGTTATATCTTTGACACACACACACACACACACACACACATATATATATATATATATATATATATATATATATATATATATATATATATATATATATATATATATATATATATATATATATATATGAGATATAATGATATTGTTATATGATTTGGTTAGATGTACATTGGTGAACAATAATTCTTGATCAGATTAATATTATATATATTATACTCCATGATTTTCTTCTTATGTAAAAATTATTATTATTGTTATTATTATTACTATTATTATTATTATTATTATTATTATTATTATTATTATTATTATATGCATATATATATGAGTTACAATATTGACATAAAAATATTTCACTTAGTGGGTCTCACTTGAATGTTCACTCTGCCTCCCGTAAATATATACTGACTCCAAGTTTGGAGCTCTTGCTTGCATTCTGTGCATCGCCAACAGCACTATGGCAAATACTGTACAGTGGAGAAGATTATACAGTTGGTGCTGGACTATACACATAATATGGTTTGAACATACTCATACTGCATTCTTCCCAGGGCTTCATTGTTTACAGTGGAGAAGATTATACAGTTGGTGCTGGACTATACACATAATATGGTTTGAACATACTCATACTGCATTCTTCCCAGGGCTTCATTGTTTCATTGATTAGTTGCATAGTTTCAAACTTAAGTGAAGTAATACTTGTGCTCATGTTTTAATCCATCTTAGGTAGTGGGTGGAAATATTTGTCTGTGTAATTGAAGATTGCATAGTGATTGCTGGTAGCTAAAGTGGACATGGATTGTGTAAGTACAGCACAGTAGTCTGGTGCTATGTATAATCCTGATGCTGAAGTATGAGATGGTGGTAAATCTTGACAAATTATGTAAACTGATGTGTTATGAGTGAAGTAGAAAAACTGTGCGTGGCCAATGTGTTGATGATGTGTAGGTTGATCTGGAACAAATGTGAAGTTGCAATGGAGATGAATATCATGATTTCTTATGATAGCCATTTCACAAGGGACTGTTCCAGTAGGCTGTTGATGGTTACCAAAGTGTCATCATTCTTGGAAGGGAAGGGGTATATTTTATAGGCTGTGAACAGATCGTCAGTTATGAATGGTCGATGAACTATAATTTATTACTGATGTTGGTGTTAGAGTTGCTTCTAAATATGGATAATATAAAATGAGATTCCTAGCCCAGAACAAAGGGTTCAAACCATGTTTATCTATGCTTTGACTGATTATCTGACGTAGATCGTGAACTGGAAGTAGGTTAATAGTGATCTTGCCCTTACCAACATTTGCAATACCTTGCTTAAGTGCCGTGTAACGAACTCTAGTGTTATCTAACTGGAGTATTATTATGTCAACATGTTCCATGATTACTTTGAAGTGTTGGAAAAGTGTCATTTTTCCTTCCATGGTATTTATTTTGTCCACACTCTGGTGAGTTATACTTTCTGTCTTTCTTAGGTTTTCATGATCGTCTTCAATATTGTGTTTTGATGGTCAGCTAACTTCTGTTGATATGTTAGTACCTGAGCTATTTTATTAAATTTGTTGTTTATTTCTTGAAGATCTTCCTCTGTGGCCAATTCAAAAATGTTCCATAGAATTACACCACCCAGGTCGAACAAACCGCGCCTTTCACGAGTACGTGTGATGTTGTTCGTGTCCATTAATAACTCCGTTCCATGAGATGGGATATCTTAGATCATGATGAGCATGACTAATTTAGTCTGTTCTATCTTCCATTTCGCTAACTTCACGATTCCAGTCACTTCCTTTGTGTTATGAGCTTCTGAAACATAACTTCCTACCATAAAGTCTAGGGTCCTCGTTGGTTTGGCAATGTTCTCCAAATAAGCAGGTAATTCGTATAAGAAGTCCAAACTAATTTCAGTACTCATGATAATTTATCTTTCATGATTGATGTCGAGACCGTTGGAGCTATGAGGCATCCTTGCAGTACTATATATTGAGGGTCTAATTGAGCATATCCTCTTGCTATGTAGAGGAGAATCCATGGTATAAGTCCCCTCATCGTTACCTACCGAAAAAAAAAAAAAAACTATTAACTAATAAAGTCATGCTGTCGTCGATGGTAGTGATGATGTGCATTATAACTGGCTCGTGGAGAACAGTGGCATTGCTCGTTGTTTCACTTGTGGGAGTTTAAATCGATACCTAACTCATGTAAATGCTGTATTATGGCATTTCTAGTAACAGTTGCACCTATTTTTGTGTGTTTGTTATGCGATCTTTATTTATATTTGTGTGTATTGATTTCCTGTAGTTCATTGTCACGGATATTGTTCGGTGTTGCAGGTGTATCCTGGGTTGCATAATTGCTGGCTAAATTCCTTGGGACCTTTTTTAAATGATGAACATGAATTTGTTTTTCTTCGTTACTCGACAGTGACTTAATTACTACCATGTTTGCAGTCTTCTTAATCACTCTGTATGGGCCTTCAAATTTTGGTGATAATTTATTGTCTCTAGTCTGAATGATACCATAGACAATGTCTCCTAAGTCGATAGGTGATTTTCTTTTTTTTTTGCCCTTTTATTGAATGACTCAGTCATTTCTTCCCTGGACATCGATAATTGTTTATTCACCCTTTTGTGTATATCCTGGAATTCACGCAGTTGGAGTTTAGGATAATCGTCATATTTACATACTGATAAATTTTCACCTTCGAGAACTTGTTAAAGTAGTTGTTTGTCTGTCCCGTATATTTTGTTTTACTAGGTAATGAATGGAGGAAGGAAAAACAAAGGAAAAAAAAATAAATCCATGTGCCTAAAGGCATCCTCAGTTCATAAAATATTTATAACAACTGGATTTATTTTGAAGTGGATTAAATGTTTGTGGGAAACAACTCCCAGGAAGTGAATTCCAGAGAGTAGTAGTTCTGGGGATAAATGAATCTTTATAAGCAGAGTTTCTGCACTGCGGGGGAGAGAGTGTGAATTCATTGGCGCTCCCAGCTGCCCGAGTATTTCGGGAGAAAATGTGAAGGGAAGGCACAATTGAAGCCATTTCGTCAAAGCACTTACGGTAAAAATATCGATAAAATAATAATGTAGAAGCAACATCTCTAATTACTGATAATGGAGGAAGGTCCTGCATAATGGCAAGATTATTGATTAATCTAAAGGCTTTATTTTGAATTTTGTCCAACTGACTCAATGCAACCGCTCCACATCCACTCCACAGTGGTGAACAGTATTCGATCTGAGAATGCACATGACTTTTGTATATTGAGGCCATTTGCTCGTCAGTGAAGAACTCACGAACTCTGTATATAAGTCCCAATTCTTTGGAAGCATTTTTAGCAAGGGATTTAACATAAGCTGTCCAGCTTAGGTCGGGGTTTAGAGGAACACCTAGGATATCAATTGCAGTGGATATGGGAATACTGACACCGTTTAAAATTATGTGAGAGTCTGAGTGATTCTTTCTGTTGGAGAAATTAATGTATTAGTTTTCTGAGCATTAAATGAGACCAGATTTGATTGTCCCCATTGATTAATTTAGAAAGGTTCTGGTTCAGAGAAACTGTTGTGTTTATTTAGGAATTTATATCAAATTGTGTAAAGGAGGTACTAAAGTGAAAGAACTATGAAGGGTCGAGTCATCAGCATAAGAGTGTATTGGGTTGTGAGTGACCGATAGGAGGTCATTTATATGAATGAGACTGAGGGTTGGCACCAAAACTGATCCCTGAGGTATGCTAGCATTTATGGCATGAAACTGAGAATAAATTCCATCTACCATGACCCGTATTTTTCTATTATGAAGGTAAGAAGAAATAAGAGGAACCAGAGATGCAAGGCCATAGTGTGACACATTAAACAATAAGACCCGGTGCCATACTCTGTCAAATGTTTTGATATGTCAAGTGCTATTTTGTGTGTTTGACCGTGTTGGTCTACTGTTTTGTTAATCTGATGGGTAAGAAGGCAAAGAATGTCTTGTCTAAATCGATACTGTCAATCACTGATTAATTTATTGATTTCTAGATGCTTGATTATGTGTTTGTTAATTAGTGTCTCAAAAACTTTACCGAGAATGGAAGTTATTGCAATTGGTCTATAGTTTGATGGATCAGAAATTGTCCCCTTTTTAGGAACAGGATGGATATTTGCTTCTTTCCAAGAGACTGGAAAACTTGAAGTACGGATACTTACGTGGAAAAACTTTGCCAATACAGGAGCCAACACTGAGGAGCAATTTTTACGTACTATTGAAGGAATTTCATCTGGACCAGTAGCTTTGTCTGCGAGAGATTCTATAATACAGCTTGTACGTATCTGATGTAAATCATGAAAGGAGGTATTTGAGGGGAATCAAAATTAAGTACAGGAATATTGTGATTTTCTGTATTTAGGGTTGAGTTTGTTGAAAAAATGTCAACAAGAAGTTTGGCTTTTCCACGTGGGTCATTTACTAGATTTCCATTGGGGGACTGTAAAGGTGGAATGGAAGAGGTGGTAGTGAAGATAGTTTTGAATGAATTACGTATTGACCAGAATATTTTGTTATCATTTGGGACGTTTTGGTAGTTTGTTAGCCTGTCTATGTAAAAAGTTTGATTTAGAAAGATTGATGATAGTTTTGGCATGGTTTCTGATATTTCTATAATAGCTGAAGGCTTCTTTGGTTTTGGTCCTTGTATAAGTGTTATAGGCTATTGTTTTATGTTCTGTTACTCTGGCACAATTGAGGTCAAACCATTTAGGAGAATTACATCTTTTTTCTGTAACTGTGATGGGGAATGAATGTTTCCATGCCGACTTTAATGAAGTCCTGTATGTGGCCCAATGTGGAATTTGCATCTTGGGAGAAAAAGGAGGTCTAAGGAACATCCATGAAAAAAGTATGGAGTCCCTCCCAGTCTGCCTTGTCGTAGTGCCATTTAGTCACCACGACTGGTTCAGAGCAGGAGGGTGTGGTATGTGATAAACTGGTGGCTTGAATCAGACAATGATCTGAGGATCCGAGGGGGGACTTCACTTCAACATTATAATTATCTGAATTGGTTGTTAGAAACAAGTCTAATAGGTGGGGATTTCGATCAGAGTTTGGCTAGTACATGGATGGGTTGACTGACTAACTGGGTGAGATTAAATGAGTCTGCAAATAGCTCACATTCAAGACCAGAGTCATCAGTCTGGCTGAATAAGTGAGCCATTCAACATTATGGACATTAAAATCACCCAAAATAGTAATTTCTCATGCAGTATTAATGTCCCGCATATAATGAAATGTGGTGTGTCTCATAGATTTATTAATTGCTCTATTAACTGAAGCTTCCACTCTGGGAATCCAATCATCCCAGCTTGCATAATTGTCATTAAGAATGTGACGTAGCACATCCAACACTTTTTTGTTTTGTCTCTCTACCAACGCATTGGATGCTGGGTGATAGGCTAAGACATTCACCATTTTTATATTGTACTGTTTACATATTTCTTCCAAGATTTTGGAATTAAACTCACCCTCATTATCACTTATTAATACCTTTGAGGTTGTGAATCGACATACAGTATAATATTAACTACGATTGCCCTTGCTACTGTTTCGGCTGTCTTATCCTTAATTGGGGCTAAAATCACGTATCTTGAGAAGTGGTCAGTTGCCATGAATAGATATTGATTATTATTGTATGATAAGGGTAATTTAAGTATGTCAACCACGACAACGTCCCACGGTCGATTAGGTATGGGGTATTGTCCTATAGGTGCAGGTGTTAACGTGTAGCCTTTGTGTCTCGCACATGACTCGCATCTGTCTATATAATTGTATATATCTTTTCGTAATGATGGCCAGTAGTATAACAGCCTGGCTTGTCTATTCGTCCTATCCTTGCCAGGATGTCCTGCATGTGGACTATCGTGTATTATCCTTAATATTTGAGGTATCATATCATTAGTTACCACTAATAGTTTATTATTTTCTCTTTGGTTTGGTTGTCCTGGGTTGATCCTACATAAGGCATTATTGACTATTGTGAAGTGTTCGAGAGGTATATGTGTGTCATCGCCACTTTCCAATTTGTATATAACTTTAGACCATGTGCAATCAAGTCTCCGTGCTTTCGAGATTTCATCATGGTTTGGGATGTTTCCCTTGAGATCTAATGCCGCGACAACTTGGTTATGTAGCTGCCCTGTGTAAATTACCTGGTAGGGTCTTTACGATTGCTAAAACAATTCCATACACCCCAGGGATGTGTTTGTTAGATTTTATGAACGAGGTAGAGATGAATTGTAGCAAAGCAGGGGTGAGTGAATCACAACACAATACAACCAAAATGAGGGTTGTGGACACAGTAGCGGCCACGAACACTTGTACCAAAGAACAAAATCGATCGCGGCCCGAAAACAGACAAACCAAGCAAACCCAGGCGTCGAGGCAACGTTCCCAAACACCAGGCTACAGACTGTCTCAAAAGTTTGCACGTAGTCCAAGTAGAATTAGCGCCCAGGGAAAACCTAAAAATGGAAAATCATCTCGATGGTCACATTCGACAGAGAGGTCCATACTATGCTATTATTGTGCAAATCCTGGTCACACAAAATATGAATGTTATATCAAGAATAAAGAGGACACACAAAAGGCAAAAGGATATGACCCATATTGTAGACAACATAGGTCGCCGGGCCTCTAGACGTCAGAATGTATGACAATAGAAAAATTGGTTTCTGTGTTTAAATAGGGGGAATCACAAGCCACGACAAAAAAAGACCAACAATAAATAAAACTAAACCTGAAGGCAACATAGGTTTGATTGGATATGAGTATATCTTAGGACCCGCGTCACGCGAAGATCAAATTGTTTTGATACAGGCTCCCCAATGAACTGAATAACACAAGAGGAATTACAGGGAATTTTTGGAAATAAGAAAAAAGTAATTTTCTTTGAGGATTCTGATTTAGACTTATATGCAGTAGATGGCAAACAAATCACCGTAAAGGGCATGATACAGTTAAATATCAGTTTTACAGAGACCACAAGACCGATATCTGCTCTTTTCTATATAGTAGAAAATTTAGCTATAAGAGCCAACATATTAGTAGGTTTGAATACTATGAGAACAGAGAATATCATTCTACTCCCACATATGAATGGAATACATTACAACAATGAATTCATAGAGGAATTATCATCAGAACTGTCACCCTCCAACAGTAGAAAATCGAAAATAATTGGGAATATCAAACGACTAAACAGAACCACTCAATCGAACAGGGGTACACACGCACTCATAGCACCCCTCCCAACCCCTCCATCCTCTCTGCCTAGTGATAGACCTGACAGCCAAGCAGTATTGTTTCCTGCCCATCTCACCAATGATGTTATTCCACTTAACTCATATATGGAAGTCACCATAAAGAGTATATTAAAGAATACAACGTTCCTCGTCTTAGAGGAATTATGTAGAGTGCAAGGACTGTTGGTGGAAAACGCATTATGTCAAGTGAACAACGATGGGGAAACTCATGTGCTCCTCATTAATCAGATGAATGGGGAAGTTGAGTTAAAAAAGGGGACTTGTCTTTGTAGCTTAGAAACATGTCCTGCCCCAGTAAGAGAAACTGTAGCACGAACTACAAGTAAGATAAAAGGTACGGACAGAGAATACATAAAGGAGAATTTAATTCACTCAGGTCAATTTAACGAAGAAAACGATTTCTTAGAATTATTAGAGAAACATTGACAAACGGTAGCATTACCTGGAGAACAATTAGGGTGTACTAACCTGATAACACACAAGATTAATGTACACCCGGACACACAATCAATATATGCACCAGCCTATTGAGTGGCGCATTCACAATGCACACTGGCAATTCAGTATGTTGAGGAAATGCTAAAATTAGGTATTGTTGAACCATCTGTCTCCCCGTGGAATGCCCCATTATTTTTCGTGCCCAAACGAAACGGAGAAATGCGCGCGGTAGTAGATTACCATAAATTAAATCAGCACACAATCCCTGACCAGTTTCCTATGCCATTGTTAAGTGACGTCTTACAAAATATTGGACCAGAAAATAATGTATTTTCCACAATCGATTTTCTCAATGGCTATTACCAAAATAGCCTTGAGCAAGAATCACGCAAATACACTACTTTCTCCACGGATGCAGGGCATCACCAATATAAACGAATGCCAATGGGCTTGAGGACAGCACCAGGCACGTTCCAAAGTTTACTGAATTGCGTATTGTCTGGAATGCTAGAAAAAGGAATATTTTGTGTTTGTAGACGACGTTATGATTGTTACTCAAACTATACATGAACATCTACAGAAAGTAGACCAACTCCTACAACAGCTTGCATATGGTGGTTTAAAAATTAAGCTGTCTAAATGCAAATTTTGCTTTAAGGAAATAATATTCTTAGGCCACAGACGACATGCCCAAGCTATTCACGCATCTGAGAACAAAGTACAGGCAGTAAGGGATTTCCCAGAACCAACATATATAGACAAAGTAAGACAATTTGGGGGGCTAGCGGGATATTACCGTCCCTTTATTAACAATTTCTCTCATATAGCACAACTGCTATTCATTCTACTAAAAAAGGATGCTGTATTCCAGTCGGAAGGGGAACAAAAATTAGCATTTAATGAATTAAAAGATAAACTTACAAATGCACCATGCTTGACCTACCCTATTTTCACAAAACCATTTATAATTTGCACAGATGCGTCCATTAAAGGACTAGGAGCTGTACTGATGCAAGAAGATAATCGTGGAAAAAATCAGCCAATTGCATTTGGTAGCAGACAAGCAAAAGGTGCAGAGAAAATTTTTTTCACCACAGACCTAGAAGCACTTGCAGTGGTCTTTGCATTACAAAAGTTTCGAGATTTGGTATACGGTTACGAAATTCACTTATTCACCGACCATAAACCGCTCGTGGGTATGTTCCAAGAAAAACTCCTCTCTGGGAGGAGGCGTTGGTTCGAATCCCACCGCTGCCACCAAAATGATATATCAGTATGGTAATTGATTATATAGTAGTCGTAGCCAGCTATAGGTAATAGCAAATATGTGAGGAAACAACCTCAGTTCACTTGTAGTCGGTGACAGGAGAAGTTAAATATGGATATTGGGGTTTGATTGTAGCTCTATTGTCTTCAAGGGAAAACTCAAGTTGAACACTGCGTGTATTACACAAGAGAGTTTATATGCTAGCTAACTTCTCGCAGCCTCTCTTGCTAGACCCCTCTTCTCACTCTCTCTTCTCCAACCTCCTAATTTCTTCTGACTCTCCTCTTTCTTTCTGTATATAAGAACTTCCATCACATGGATAACACTGTCATCAAAATGTTCTAGAAGCCTCTGTGTGTGTGTGTGTGTGTGTGTGTGTGTGTGTGTGTGTGTGTGTGTGTGTGTGTGTGTGTGTGTGTGTGTGTGTGTGTGTGCGTGTGGTCACAAGGCGCTGCTTGTGGGCTATTGTGTTATGTGAGACATTCCAGAGAGGTGCTAACGTCAATTCCTTTGGGCCCTAGGTTTGACATTGATCTAACCTCTGGACTATATACATAGGTTGCTAGCTACTATGTATTAAGATACTTTATAATCCTGGCAAGGGAGGGGGACTCACGTGACTGAATAACTCTGTTAACAAGCCGCCAAGCCTTATATTGAGGAATGTGTGCATTAATATGCTGGAGAAAGTCATGCCAATACTCCTTGTGAACACAGTGTTTGAGGTCACGGGAGGACCTGGCTATGGTGAGATAGGAGTTGAGGTGGTCAGCGGTGCAGTCAGAGCAGTACACAGCCGCTGCTCGCTGCACTTTCTCCTTGCTGTCATGTAGATGGCGATCCCTTACCCACTCCCCAGCCTGGCGAGCAGAGTTTTTTTTATGATTGACTTGCAGCACCTAATGATCATAGAACGTCTGTAGTATGGTAACTAGGGACGTGTAAAGTTCAGCTGATGTGGTGAATAAGTGACTGGCAAACCAGATGGTGAGCATGTCCTTGAAAGTGGGTTGCCGAATTGGGATATTAATCTTTTTCCTCACATGGTGGTGCTGGGAGTGGTTTGGGGATGGAATATGTAGCAAGGATGGCATTGTGTTCGGAGATAAGAGTAGGGACAATGTCAACAGTGACAGCATGTTGTACCACGTTGCTACCAAGGACGAGATCGAGATAGCCTCCCCAAACATAAGTGGGATGAGGAGTGGGGAATGGGTGCAGATGATGGTTACTGGCAAAGTCATGGAGACGATGGCCTATAGCAGAAGCATGGGAACTACCAAATGACGGATGTGAGGCATTAAAATCACCCAGGTAAAAGATAGGTGAGGAGCAGTGGGTAGGTAAAGTGGTGGGGTCACCCCAAGTTGGACTGAGATAGACGTTACATATATACAAAGAGGCATCGTTGACAGTGAGGCGAAATTAGTGAAAGAGGGAGGAGTGAGAAGAGGCAGGTGATTTGGTAATAAGGGTGTGAGGAATAGAGTGACGAATGTATGTAACCAGGCCTTGGCCAGAATGGGTAACCAGGCCTTGGCCAGAATGGGTATGATAGCAGTGGTATCCCCAAAGCCTGAGTGGGGTCTGGGGTGACAAAAGTGAGGGAAAGCCTCCTGAAAGTAGATAACAGCAGGGTGATGAGATGAAGCTTAACCCTTTAACTGCGGGCATTGTTTTGACCCGACTAACTCCCCCCCGCGGGGGTTCCAGCCAAAATGTAAACAAACTTTAAACCTTTATAACTCTGCACAGAATAAAGCTAGAGCGAAAAATAAGGTACCATTAGAGAGTACTAACCTTCAGCTTTGCAATGATGTAGGTTCCATGATTTCATTGACTATCACTGGACGGGCAGTGCCATTAGAAATGAGCGATCTAAAATCACTATTTTTCACCTAACACACCATTACCAAATAACAACCACACTCTGATAATAATAACATAAACATATATGAACACTGCACATACGATAAACACCCACTCTTTGTTCACGGAGGCAGGTAAAAGGCACTGTAATTGCCTGCACTTCACTGCCACATCAGCACCATTGTCACTCACAAAGCTGGACAGATACTGATGCGTGTTTGGGCAGGGGTGGGGGGAGAGCCCGGGGGTTGGGAGGTGAGGGCCTGGGGGGTGGGATGTGAGGGCCCGGGGGGTGGGAGGAGGGAGGTGGGGGTCGGCTGGGGTGAAAGAACTTAATAGCTACTCTCCCTTGAAACAATTGGCGCGCGGAAAAAACGTGCGGTATTCAAAATATTCACAAACATTCCAGAATGACACCCGCAGTTTGGTCCAGTTTTTGCAATGTCATTCTGGAATGACACCAGCAATTAAGGGGTTAAAGAGAAAGATCAGCCAGGTGGCAGTGGGTGCTCCGTATGTTCCAAGATAACATTTTATATTGTCTGGATTTGGGAGCCACTAAGAAAAGGGGGGAGAAGGAGAATTGTCATGAGAGAGTTGGGAAATGGATGGTTGGGGAAGTAGGGGAAAGGAGGTGGAGAGTGAGTTGGGAGGTACGAGAGAGGGAGGTACCATATGTGTGGTTGCCAGGAGAGAGGGAGGTAGGGGGAGGGAGGGGGATGGGAGAGGGTGGCGAGAGGCGAGGATGTATGGGGGAAAGGAGTGGGTGTGAGAGTACAGACAGAGGAGGCTTGTGTGAGAGGGTGAGGCTGGGACACAGGTGGAGGGACAAGGTTGGGTGGTGGTGAGACTAGGAGGGAGGGAAGGAACAGGGATAACAGCAGCGGTGGTAGTAGTTCGTTTGTGGGAGCTTTAAGGTAGGCAGAGAAGAAATATTAAGGTGAGGGAGTACACACAAAAGGAGACTGCGTAGTTCCTCGTACTGTTGCTGTAGGAGTTGCAGTTGATGGTCCTATGGGTGGGGCAGGGTTTGACGGGGGGAGGGGTGTGCAGACTGTTGTGGGACATGGGGAGGGGCAGGGGCTGAGGGGGAGGGAGGAGGGGGGCATGATGTAGAACCAGCAGCAGGAGGGTGTATCAGCTGATGATCAGGAGCAGGGGGGGCGATGGGGGCAGGAGCTTGGGCGGGGCAGGCTGAGTGACGACTTGGGGAATCCAGGTGCCAAGCAGTCATGCTCGCCCGCCCACACCAGGGGCACTGGAACTGCTGTGAATGTGGGAGGCGAGGGTGGGCAGCCATGGGGTCAATGGGGGCTGGTGGCATGGGTGGTAGGGGCAGTTCCAGGAACTCATTTGAGTGGGGGTCAGGTGCATGGGGACTAGGAGAGTGAATGGTGGCGGAGTGCCTGACAGGGCAGGTTGTGGTTAAATTAGGGCCACAGCACAGACCACACCGTTCTGCAGACCGACAGACCGACAGTAGCATGAGATGTGGCTGGACTCATAACAGCGATAACACAAGGGCTGTGATGGCATGGCCTCAATGAAGGTACAAGAGGGAAGGAGTAGCTCATGGTGGTATTCGGGAGGGGTGGAGTCCTCTCCCTCCCACACAACAATGGCACGGTTGATGGGGTCACCCAAAGGGTTGTACAGGCGACGTGCCCGTTTGACACCAGGTAATTTGTATAGGAGTGTAATCAGCTGCCAGGCATTTGACTAAAAACTCTGGCAGCTTTTTTGTTAGAGTTAGAGCTTCATGAAGTATAAATTTGATGCCCAAAAGCCCCTCAGTTGTTAGGGTTTTGATGAGATCGGGATAATTCCTGTGAATGTAGATGTTAGGAGGTGCAGGAGACATAAAGCAAACAGCTTCAGGGTGTCGAGTGATGAGAGGGTGAGTGGACACACGCTGGTGCCAGACAACATGAACAGCAGGTGTGCACGTGGAGGGGAATGCCAGGCGCATGTATTGGTGTTGTGGTATGACGGGAGGGAGCTGGGGGTGGGGAGGGGGGTATGTGGCCACAGAAGGGGTGGTGGTGGTGAGCGTAGAGGCAGGGTCATCAGACTGGAGAGATGTGAATTTATGGCAGAGGGTCGTTCTGGATGGTTGGCACTTGGTGCCTGGATTTTGGGGTCGGTGACTGTCAGTTCAGCACACTCCCTTGTTGTGAAGTGTAAGGCACTAGCATCATCATCATCCCCACCAGCACTGTCGAGCCTGATGGGTTTAATTGTGCCAGTACTAGGTTAATTCCCTTTGGATTCAGCAGGATCATCAACAGCCGGGGCTGAAGTGTGGGGGGGCGTCAGTGTCTGGCAGGGAATGTATGCGACGGCGTACAACAGTCGGTGGGGCAGCACTGGGTGTACCGTAGCAGTTTGTGTTGTGCTACTGGGGGGGCTGGCACCCTGCTTTGGTTTGGGTTTGCACTTCCCCTTACCCATAACCTTCACAATGCCGGATAATAATGTTATTAACAATGCACAAAGATTAGGAAGGATAGCTCTGAATGCCACACAAATGCCAGGGGCAGGGGGCACACACGTCTTAGCGCCACCAAGTCAAGGCTGAGACTGATGGCGAGATACGTGGTTTATCATAGTTTACCCAACAACCCAACTATTTCGTAGTACACTGACTCATTTTCTCTGGAGCCATGTACCTCAGAAAACTAAAAGTGGTGGCTAACAATAATAGTCGGTTTCGCCACTGAACTGAACAGGTAAGTATTAATCAGACAATGATTTTTACTGCACTGATATATGAATAGGATTGTTTTTTAGTGCAGTAATTTGTATTGGTATGGTGGAATTGGTAGTGGTTGGGTGAGCCAGACTTGACAGTGTTAACATTAAGAAAGCTCTTTTATCACTACCACCCAAACTGCTGCCACCACTAATTTCCACTCCCTCCCCCCCCCCCAAACTTGTTGGTAGATGGTAACGACCATCATCCCTTCTTGACACTGTTGATTAAACTTCTTTCCATTTCAGTTAGCTCTACAATGGGAGACAAACCTAATGGTTTCCTGTAACCTAAGAAACCCTGGGTGGTAACCACAATTTACCCAGATACAGAGGTGATGTGGAGCCTATGGTGCCCCTGTTAACTGGGTGGACAGATGGTAAGGCGTCGTCTATCCGGGAACAAATCCTCTACACAATTTACTGCGCCTCGCTGTGGCGAAGCACTGTCCGCCGCTAAGGAACATCAGTTCACTGCACAGACGGCCCTACAGAGGCACTTAGTTGCCTGCGGTTGATGGTTCTGCTTGACTGGACAGACTGGGGTTACTCAACAGCAACATACAAGCACAACAACATCAACAACAACTACACACCGCTATCTACCAGTACTACCAGCAACATCACCACCACCTCCGCCACTTCTGAACTCAAGCACCACCACTACCATCAGCCCTACCACTCTCCTTACGCCCCTAGTCAGACTTTTCAAGGGGAGGGGGGAGGGGGTCGTTTTCTGCTGAATCTGAACTTGCGTAGCAGCCGGCTGGTCAAAGGTCTGCTGCATGCTTGCTATGGGGGTCTGGGTGCATGCATAAATGATACTGAGTTCAGCACAAAACTTTTGAACCACAGTGACTCTTTTTGCACTGATACTAATAAGCAGACCGTGAGAATGTGAACCTTTAGGCAGGTAGGGAAGTCGTCCGACACTCTCGACCCTCCCCTTCCCCCATGCTATAGGTCTGCTCCTCTCTGCACTATTCTTTCACTTTACCATCACCACCAAATCCACCACCATACTTCATTCTCCACTGCAACTACCTCCATCACTATTACATTCCACTATCCCTACCACCGCCATGCTTCACTAATCTTAGCAAGCATAATATTATAACAGATAATCAGCGTGGGTTTCATAATGATAGATCATCCTTTATATATATCCTTGAATTTTGGACAAACGTTCAATAACTGAGACGCAAAAATGCCGTCGGATGTCATCAACCAAGATTTCCAGAAGACTAATAATAAGGTCCTCCAACGAAGATTACGAGAAAAACATAAGGCCCAGGGACTCCCTAATAAATAATGCTCATGGATTGGTGATTGGTTCCGCATGGCAAGAAGCGTGTTCTGAATAATGGCGAATCATCAAACTGGCCAGAAGTAACAAGCAGGGATCCTCAAGAGTCATTTCTAGGACCACATCTTTTCACTGTTTTCATAAATGATTTGAAGTCTATACGATTTAGTTTAGAGTAAGAGAGATTTTCGAATTGAAGGGTTTAGATACGAATTTCACCAAGTTCTTCAGTAATGGAGGCATTTCCTGACGTAAAAAAAAAGTGATAATAATAATAATCTTGAGGTAGCACGAACAAAGGACCAAATTAATATCACATCTCGTAACTGATGGATTATGTGTAGACAGATTGTTTCACTCGTCTGGTGTGTCAACAAAAAATTATCCAGTGGTAGCAAAAGTAAAGAATAAAATTACGTCACCAAATTAAAGAGATTGTGTGTGAGATACCTTGTGTGTAATTCTGTTTTCACTCGTCCACCATGCCCAAGCATTGTAGTTGGGGATCTGGTTTAATATGGTTGTTGTGTACCGTATCTAGAGTGAGACTGCGACTTGGAAATAATTTATTGTCGATCTTAGTAAGCATCGTGTAGTCGGATAGGAATCAACCTTAAGACCTCCTCCTCCTCCTCCTCTTTACTTAAGCCTTCCTCTTCTCCTTCATCATGCCATATAGTTCCCAGACACAATTACAAACTAGAGTGAATAATAAAATGAAAAATGCGATCGACCGAAATTATTGCAGATAATATTTTACTGCAGTGGAGAGTTATTTATCACAAAACATGATAAACCCTTTGTCTTTGAAATATCTACTTTGTATTATGTTTCGGCTGATATATTTTTATTCATTAATGTATTTATTTATTTTTTACTGCGCAGAAGAGAACCTTAGGACAAAAGAAATGTTCAGGGGTGGGATTCTGAACCGTATTTACGATCGATTCCGTCTCGTACAGATGATCTGTCTTTGCAGGAAGAACTGGAAACATGGAAGGTTTCTACTGTTTTCATGCCTTGCTCTTCCAGCCATAACAGACAACAGCTGCCACAGTTTCCTTTCGTAACCTGGAACTGTTTTTAAGGAAAGAACGCAAGATTGGGAAAATTTTATATATTGCTGACTATCCTGCAAATAGTACTATAAAATGGGACTGGGAATCCATGGTACTCGTAAATACCATTGAGAATCTCACCCCAGAATTGTAAAGTGTGATCTGCCGGAATATAAATATTTTCGTAATTTATCCCAGCTCTCAAAAGATGACTTTCTTTAGCTAATAAAATATCACCGTAGCGAAAGAGATATGATCCTTTATGAATACGTCCCTAAGAGGAGAGGAGAGAGGAGAAGATGAAGAGATAGGTAGGAAGGAGGGGCGGAGGGGGAAGTGAGATGTATGGGAGATGCATAAATAAGGAAGACAGGTACATGAACAAGTGGGGTGAGGTTGGGAGAGGGTAGGAGGAATGGGAGAGAGGAGGAAGAGGAGGAGGAGGAGTGAAGGGTTACGGCCGTAGGTGGAATGCACAGGTAAGTGAGCTGAGAAAAGGAGTGGGAGTAAGCGCAAAGGAGACGAGGAGGAGAAGGAAGGAGCAGAGTTCTGTGGGAAAAACAATTGAAGAGAAAGTCTGTCTACAGTGCCACTGCTTTTCTTACATGGCGGCCGCTTTTTTCCATGACGAGGGATAATCAGGATATTATAGGTGAGCAGTGTGTGAAGAATGATGAAGGAAGGGTAGTGGTGAACAGTGCGGATATTAAAGATGCATGGAGAGAGCATTATAGCCTGTTGTTGAATGAGGAGTTTGACTGGGACAGGGAAGGTTTGGAGCCTGCAGATCCAGTGTTTGGCCCTTGTCCTTTGATTGACGTTGTTACTGTGAGTGAGGCAATAAGCAGGATGCAGGTTAGGAAGGCAGCAGATGTGTCTGGGTTGGCTGCCGAAATGTTGAAGGCCTCGGGAGATACAGAGGTGAGGTTAGTCACTGGCCTGATAAATATGATTATATATGAGTGTGTTGTCCCAGATGATTGGTTGAAGAGTGTAATTGTAAACCTGTACATAGGGAAGGGTGATGCCCTGGAAAGAGGAAATTATAGAGGTATAAAGCTTTTAGATCAGATAATGCAGGTAATGGAGAGAGTTATAGAAAGTATGAGTAGAGAAAGAGTGAATATTGATGAGATGCAGTTTGGGTTTATGCCATGCAGGGGGACCACTAATGCCATATTCATTGTTCGACAGCTTCAGGGAAAATATATTGGAAGGAAAAGGGATCTGTATTTTGTTTTTTTTTATTTGGAAAAGGTCTTTGTTAGAGTCCCTAGAGAGGTGGTGAAGTGGGCAATGAGAAAGCTTGGGTTGGAGGAGTGGCTGATTAGGGTGGTTATGGCCATGGATGTGGGTGCTCGCTCTCAGCTAAGAGTGAATGGAGATTTGAGTGACGAGTTTTCCGTGATTGTTGGTGTGCATCAGGGGTCAGTTTTGAGTCGCATGTTGTTTATCATGGTACTTGAAGCCCTCTCACGTGACTTCAGCAACGGACTCCCGTGGGAGATGTTGTATATTGATGATCTGGTGTTGACTGCAGAGAATGAATGGGAAGCGGAGGAAAGATTTAGGAAGTGGAGAGAATGTATGGGGCACTTGGACTTTAGGGTAAATGCAAATAAAACAAAAGTGATGATATCTAGGGTTGGTGGCGGTGCAGTCAAAGAAGAGGGAGAGTGACCATGTGCAGTTTGCCACAAGGGCGTGGGAAGTAATTCCATCTTGTGCAGTGTTTGTGATAAATGGGTGCACAACAGATGTAGTGGTATTAGAGGTAGACTGCGAGATAATGCTGATTTTATGTGTGTGGCTTGTTGGGAAGAGCATGTGGAGAATTCAGGCGTGAAAGGATTGATCTTGCTGGTGAGTCTGTTGAGTGTGTGGAAGAGTTTTGTTATTTGGGAGACGTGTTATGTGCTGGAGGTGGGGCTGGAGCTAGCTCTGTGGCTAGGGTGAGAAGTGGTTGGAAGAAGTTCAGAGAGCTATTGCCTCTCCTGACATTAAGAGGACTCTCCCTATGTGCTAAGGGGTCTTTGTATGCAGCATGTGTTAGGAGTGTGATGCTGTATAGTAGTGAGACCTGGACAGTAAAGCAGGAGGATATTCGCAGGCTCAAACGTACAGAAATGACAATGATTAGGTGGATGTGCGGTGCGTCCCTGCGTGCAAGGCCTAGTGGGGCTGGGTTTACGATGGAAAAGTTGAGAGGTAGGATGGTACTGGAGTGTTTTGGTGGTGTGATGAGGAGAGGTATACTGAGATGGTTAGGGCATGTAGAGAGGATGGGAGATGATAATTGGGTGCAGAAGATGAGAAGTGTTAATACTGGGGGTGGCGTTGCGAGAGGTAGACCGAGAAAGACGTGGGACGAGGTCATTAAGTGTGATCTCAGCGTTAAGGGACTGAACAGGGAGGCTGCCATAGCTCGAGCAACATGGAGAGCCGCCATTAGGTGACCAAAGCCGACGCATTCAGGCATGTTGGAGCCTACAAAAACGAAAACGAAAACGTGTTCATACCAACGAAAAGCATGTATGGCTGGAGAAACGTACGAACCCTCTGTCAGCGTAGGAATATTAACTGATACAGGAGAGGAACGTGACAAGGAGCAGTGGGGAATTACTAGGCGAAATTGACGAGTTTTTGTCCCCAAGTGAACACTTGGCTAAACATGTAACTGAGGACCTAGGCAAGTTAGAGCTTTAAATAAGAAATAAGGTTTTTCTCATCTTGGTATGGGTGGCAAATTCAGTTGGGTGGTTCATGTTTTATCTATATGAAGATGTTGACTTAGTTTGTATCATATTCTTGATACTTTTAGAATTTTATTTACTCTAATAGTTCCATCCATCCATCATCCAATCCTACATTGCCCTATGAGGAATGTAGGAGCCCGGGGCTAGGCAGTTGGTCCCGACATTTAATTTAAGATGAGAATGACCAGCCTCTCTCATCCCTAAATGGCATTACATGAGCAATGAACCCCAACCACCCTTAGATATAAACCTTCACCGGCTCAATCCGATTGGAGCACAATAATTACCCACTACACCAGGCACCAAAATCTGGTTATATGGTTACCACCGAGCGTAGTAAATGGTTTCCTGGTGTACAGGAAACCACTTGGTTTGTCGCTCAGTGTAGAGTCACCCACAGACAGAAGGAAGAGGAAAGAATGAAGGAAAGAAAAACAGAAGAGGGAGTGTAAAGTCACCCGTAGGCAGAAGGACAAGGAAAGAATGAAGGAAAGAAAGAAGAGGATGGAAGGAAAGAAGGATGGAGGAGAGGAAAGGGCAGACACCCGACAACAGCACTACATCAAGTAAGTGGATGGTTAGCGCCCGCACGTACCACAACCCTAATAGTTAATTTCCGAAATTAGAGATTAGGTAAATTCTTCACTGATAATTTCGTTATTAATTATTGCTCCTAAGTAGCAGGAATAGAGTACACAAGAACGTATCTGGATTGAAGTGGAAAACAGTTTTTCAATAATATGTAGAGCTCTTTCTAATGGTATTTCCAGTTTAACATCCCATCATCTTGTAATCCATCAGTCACATAACGTTTTCATTTTATTTAGGCCACCACCAGACAATTATATGAAATTTAAAATTTACAGGTGGCTTTACATTGAGTGACAAGCCAAATGGTTTCCTGTAAGCCAAGAAACCATTTACAACGCTGGGTTGTAACCATGTAACCAAACCATACGTGCTACCTACATATCAAGTGGGTTGGTGGAGTGTTAGTGTCCCTCCCTGTAAAACAAATAACTCAGAGTCAAATGGCCACCCGTACGGGATTATGGCGTCTGGCAATAGATAGATAGATAGATAGATAAAATGCATCTCTAGTTGTGAGACAGTTATTAAAGGCTACAGTATTTAAATCACAAATTCATCGAGTCTCCCAAACTGAAGGTACCAAGAATATATAAAAAAAAATGCATTTGAATGAAATGATTAAGTACCATTTCAAAAGGAATATTTCTGCAAGTTACGCTAGTTGTGTTGTTTGGCAAGACGTGTAACGTGTTTGAATAACTCTGTTGCCGGGTGTACAGGAAGTCTAGAAAATATTGTGCAGATATGGTCCGATGATATCCTAAGCTGTCAATACAATTCGTGATTTCCTAGGAGGATTAATCTATATTCAAGTTAAGTCGTATGTTACAAAAATACTTATCTTACTATGGATACAACAAAAAATAGCATAAGTAAGTGATACAGGAAACCATGGCTACAACTACTGTATGCAAGATCATCAGATATTTTGCAATATCCATGGGTTGTACTGTCAGATTGTCTCCTGTTCTTTGTTGTTCCTCTGTGCACCCGAGGACCAAATTTCGTCTACAGTGTCACTTGTAGTTCTGACTTTATTCTTCTGGCTAATAGTCCTAAGCTGAGGGAGGTTTGGAATGGTTCTTTGGCCAAATATATTTCCCCTTGATATGAAGCTTCAGTGAGGAGATTGACGGATATTCCCTATATTTGAGGAATTAAGAGGAAACGGAATAGGAGGTCCCCGTCTATACACTAGAGCAAGAAGGTAACTTTACAACTGTCTAAATATTTTGGAATAGTGATCAGAATGTTTAAAAATATTTTCTGCTGAATGAAATACTCACCAAGGGCTCTGTCCTATCACCAACTCTCTTCCTTTTATTCATGAATGACATTCTAAGCTGTACATCTAACCCTCTCCACTCATACACTAATGACTCCATCCTTCATCTTTCCATTCGGTTCTCGCAACGCCCATCTCAGCAGTTACTTCAGCAAACAAGGGATGAGACTATGGCACACCTAATGTCTGACTTGGCTCGTATCTCTGACTGGGGTAAAGATAATCTGGTTGTTTTTAATGCATCAAAGACTCAGTTCTTACACCTATCAACCTGACAAAATATTCCACAGGTATACCCACTAATGTTTAATAATATTCAGCTTAATCCTGCATCATCCTTGAACATGCTTGGGGTTTCATTTACTCGGGACGTATATTGGAAAGATCATATTACATCTCTTGTAAAATCTGCTTCCAAGAGATTAGGTGTGCTAAGCTGACTCCGTTCCTTCTCTATCCCTGCACAATTGTTGACTCTATACACGGGTTTTATCTGCCCCTGTGTGGAGTACAACTCTCTTGTGTGGGGAGGCTCCCCACATACAGCTCTTCTCAATAGGGTGGAGTCAAAGGCTTTTCGTCTCAGTAACTCTCATTCTCTTACTGACTCCCTTCAACCTCTGTCTCTTCGCTGCACTGTTGCATCTTTATCTCTTTTCTATCGCTACTTCAATGGTCACTGCTCCTCTGAACTGTCTGTATGCATTCCTCCACCTCTACGACGTGCGCGTAGCACCCGTCTAGCAGCAAACTCTCTAATGCAAACTCTCTAATGCAAGAGTTAACCGTTACTCCCAATCCTTCATTTATGCAATAGGTCAGCTCTGGAACTGTCTCCATCTGTCTGTATTTCCTGCTTCCTATGATCTCCAGTCTATCAAACGCAGTGTGTCCAGGCATCTCGAAATAATCGGATCTTGAATTTGGCTCTCTCTTGTATTTTGTTTTTCTCTTGGAAGGAACAATTACTGCGGGCTCGCGGCCTTTGGTTCCTTTTTCCTCGCATAAAAAAAAAAAGGGATCAATTTGAAATTAGCTCTTTGCAGCCCCTGTAGAGCCTCCAGAAGAGTTACCGATGCCTTCCAAGGACCCCCATGATGATGCCCAGGGACATTAGTCTTATCCACATTCACAAAGAATCCTAAATTTATAATATTTGTAAATACATGAAGATTTATTGTGCATACAATGTCAAAATTTTAAAGTAGTATCCGTAGGGCCTAGCGTTTTTTTTGGACTAACAGCACCGAGGGGCTGGCAGGAAGCAGCTCGGCCGTTCTAGTTAGCCTAACATTAACAACAGGAATATCTGCTTAACTGTGCGAAATTCTAGCCAAAGAACAATGAAAAATAGTCACGTGTACCCCTAACTCTGCTGGTAAGGACCTAGGAATTTTATTGCAACAATGACTAATGCTGTTACCGGCCAAGCAATTATAACTTATTTCCAGCTAGCAAGCCGACTACCACATTCCCAAACTCCTCTGTCATTATCATAACCTCTATTGTGAACACGTCATGAAGAAAGCACCTTGCTCCATACTTACTGACTTTAAAAAGTGAACTTTTGACGAGGAAGCTGGCTGCCATGTGGTTGAAGAAACAGTCTACAGTCCTTGAAGATGCAGGTTCGATCCCACGGTTTAAGGATTTAAAATCCTTTTATACCGACTTTACTGGTCTTCTGCAAAATCCACTGCTACGTCTACGAAACATTACTACTAACATCAGTAAGCTAGCACGTTCGGTGTTCATTATAGGCGGTGGTGCCGAATTGGTAAATGTGAAGGTGGGTGGCATATAAGAGGACTGATGGGCTGTGAGGAAAGAGTTGCCAAACTTGTGACCAGAGTCTGGCACAACAATAATAGCTGTATGAGAAATGAACCAACTATAGTCGCGGCGGCGACTCTGAGGCTGTTATTATCGTGCCCGGGCAACCTACCATTCAAAAGTGCGTCTGATTCCGTGTATAATATGAGACATGTGTGAATCGTGTATAATAATATTCGTATATAATATATTCGTGCATAATAATATGATTCCTGTATAATATGATACGAAATGGGACGCACTTTTGAACGGTAGGTTGCCAGGATACGATAATGACAACCTCAGAGTCGTGCTCCGCGACTGTAGTGGTAAGTGAATAAACAATGGAAATAATAACCCTTTGAGCAGTTTCGCTTAGCAGCTTGTCCTAAAAGGAACGTTAGTGACATTAAAAATTTGTGAAGAATATGAAGGACAGCAAATCAGAAATAACAAAAAAGTGTAGATGACTAAATTGGCCATCTCTCAATCTTCATTCCTGACCCATTACAATAGATCAACATTGAAATATGGTGCTAGCCACGAATAAATGTTATGGAAAGGATTCAGAATTGTAGTTTTGACTTATGCTGCCTTTGAACTAGAACAAATGTGCTGGAAAAGCACGAAAATCTCTACCAAGTTGAAGTGGGCGAATTATAGTACGTGGTAATGGAGTATAAAAGGGAATGTGGAGTAATGGGATAAGGATTATTCACTGAGTAGGGATAGAAATGCCTGGAGGTCCTTGTGTTGTGCAATTTCTTATGTCATATGGCATCATACAAGCGGTAACGTAAGATATCGAGATAGAGAAGTATTAGTATAGCTTCTCCGAGTGTTTTGATTGGTTACAGAAGGACACAAACTTACAAACTGGATCTGGTATAAGTAATCGGTATTTAAAACAACTACTGTATGCACACTACAACCACCAAAATCTACTACAAACACCATTACCTATAACTACCACAACTGACACTATGCTCTCAGTACCCTAACATCTACCATATAACCTTTGCCAACTGCTACAACTAACGCGCCATCCACAGGTGCCATGATAACCACAGCCAAGGCCCATAGAAAGCCACCTACAATAGCAACTTCCAATCCCTCTCAGCTCTCCCACTCCTACCACATAATCACCATCCGCTAAAACCAAAACTACTCTTATCAACACCACCACAGCCACCAACCTTATCCCTACCAGTATCACCACCATCCTGTTGTCCTGCCTTATAAAACCGAGGCAGTTTTTGTCTAACCTTATGGTTCGATTAAATTTAAGGCTTAAAATTGGACCTAAGCTGTGCATGTTCTTTTCAATAGGTTTATGGTAACATTATCTCAAAGCATAATATTAGACTTCAGCTATGTATGCCTTATTAGCTTTAGGATAAAATTAAAGCTTAAAATTAGACTTAAGCACTGCTTGTTTTCTTTGACAGCCTTATGAGAGAGCTGAAAGCTTAAAAATAGACTTAATCTATGCATGTTTTTTAAGTCTTATTGGAAAAGAACAGATTTAAGCAATGCTTGCTTTTTTCTCATAAGAGAAGGTACATAGCATGAGGATTAGGTACAATAATCTTAATTGTTATGTGAACTTACATACCTGGACTTAACCAAACAGAAGAGACCTGATATGTCATTGCATGCACACACAAAAACATTAAAACATACGTGTCGACATAGTGAAATATACAGAGGGAACAATGAAACAATGAATCAACTCACTTCATATATATATATATATATATATATATATATATATATATATATATATATATATATATATATATATATATATATATATATATATAATATATATATATATATATATATATATATATATAAATATATATATATATATATATATATATATATATATATATATATATAAAATATATATATATATATATATATATATATATATATAAAATATATATATATATATATATATATATATATATATATATATATATATATATATATATATATATAAAGATAGATAGTAACATACGAACATGGTAGGGAGACTTTGTGAAATAATTATTGGAAAGAATGAATAATGCAGAAACTGGTAAGGAATCATGGGAAAGTGAAAGCGGAGACAAAGACATAAGGAAGAAGAGAGGGTGACTGGGAGAGAGCAGGAGGCAAGAAAGGGACTGGCGTGAGAGAGGAGACAGAGATGAAGAGCTAGATCACTGTAACATATGAGGTTGCCGAAGTGATCATCTGTTAATCCCTTCACTCTGATTACGTATATTTTGTTTTGTTTTGGCCACAGCTTAATTTTTCTTGGCTTAGAGGAGAATTTTCCAACTAAATTTGTGACCTGTGAGGGTATGCGGCACGTTGGAATACCACAAAGTGTAAGAGAACGGGCTTTAAAGCCTGTGTCACTACGTGAGCACCGCGTTACTCCAGTAAGTCCATCAGTATAATTGGTTAATCTATCGGACGGCACTGGTCTATTCCACTCTCATAACTTGAATACTAGGTCGTGGTTGCATGCAACTCAGTAAGCCTAAGCAATAAAGTTGCAGTGAGTCTCTTTGGTTCATTTAGTAGGTTTGTTTTTACCTAACGGAAATGGTCCACTCCTAGAACTTGAATACGAAGCCATGGTTGTGGCATTCAATGAGCCTTAATCGTGAAATAGCAGTAAGCCTCTTTTGTTAATAATTAAATAGACCCTCCACTCTGAATACACTTAGTTATCAACTTAACTGAAAGGAGTTACAGACCTTCGTCAGATTAGATTTTACCAATTTATTTCTTGCCTGTTGACTGGAAACTAATGCATGTCACTGCACTTCCTGTTTTGAGGGGGTGGGGGTAGGAAGGGCTACATGTTCATCATTTTTATTCGCCGCTGCAGTTGTATACCTGATTGTCTGCATATCTATCTAACTACTACCCCAATTACGTAACATGCTTAGGTTCCTATGGTTCAATCTTAACTGAATAGACTCGTGTGGCGTTTACGGGAATATTATATCAATGTCATCTCCACTATGAGAGGGCTATGACTGTAATTGTACTCACATGTTGCTGTGACATTCTCAGATATAGAAATTCACCTGGCATTTACTGCAAGAGAATACTTAAGTTAATCCGATCATTAGGGGGTTAATTTTCAACTAGTTTACATGCATACCTGTTCCTACAACTGGCTACCAGGCCTCAGGTGTGATCACTTTTCTGACGATACCTTGACTTATGAACTTATGACCTGCTTCCAGCCCATCTTAAACAACAACGTGTGCCATCACTCCCTCTCCACCCACACATTTCACCTCATCTCCCCATTCCTTAATGGCCGATTAACTTGATAGACTCAGTTGTTTCCCTTTGTTCCCGTTCATCCAGCAGTACAGTTGGGGACTTGGCTATAAACCGAATACTATGGGTTATATCCTGAAAAGAGTCTGTGGCTGAGTAAGTGAAATGTCTGCTTTAATGGCCGTTGCGCAGTCAGAGACACGGATCTAACCTTTCTTCTCCATTCCAAGGACGTTTTCCTGTGTTTTTTTTCCTTTTATCTTCTCCACAGCTATGCCCTACCCTTTTCCTCCGATAATTGCTCTCAAACTTCATTGGTCCTTCTTAAAAGGCTCCCCCTCTGTCTGTAAATTTTCATGTTTTCCCTGCTCACCGTTCTCTTTTCTCTCTACTTGCATTTTATCTCATCTTATTTCCTATTCGACACTACATAGAGTTCTGTCATATCTTCCTGTCTACGTTTAATTTTTCCCTCTCTTTTTTCTTATCTACCTATCTTCCTCATTACTTTGATCCATAACCTACCTCGCCTTGTCTGTCATATCCCCCCCCCTCTCTCTCTCTCTCTCTCTCTCTCTCTCTCTCTCTCTCTTTTACACGTATATTCTCCGGTTACCTCATTTTCTCCGTGCTGCCTTTGTAACCTCCCAGTGTTCTCCTGTCTTTCCCACCTCTTCTGTCATACCTGTAGCTGTTCTTTGCTGATCCATTTCCATGAGTTATTACCTTTCCTCCCTAATTACCCTCTAGTAGTTATTAATTACTTTTTCATGGTCTGGTGTGTTATTAACGACTGACACTCCTGCCTCCCCTCTGGCCTCTCATAGCCTCCACCTACCTGTTATCTCTGCCTCACCTTGCCTCCGCCCTCCTTCCTGTGCCCTGCAACCCTTGGAAATCATAGTCTTTGTCTCCACCATAAATTAGTTTTTAGTATTCCTTCATATTATGCTTAGTTGAATCGTACGAGTCGATTAGAAAATGCGTCTCTGCGCAGAAACGTATCGGTTACGATGTGCTGTACTGTTGAAGAGTCGAACTAGTGGAACAGTTCCGGTACAGTCAGGGACAAAAGTTCAGCTGCTTTTTCCTCAGCATCGGCTGTACATTTTGACAAAGAAATATTAGTCAACAGAGGAAAGTGAGATGTTGGAAAGTTGAAATATTAGGCGAATTTTTTGTCTGACTGTAGCTAGTGCCTTGCCATGATAGACCAGCGAGAAAAATATGACAGGGAAATGGGGAACAGAGTGGCTTCAGGAAACAAAGTGATTGTTGTTAAGAGCCCTTGGCACTCAGTAGAGATCTGGATGTTGAGGCTGCAAGGGAACTGCATGAGTATACTAAGTGTTTACATTATCGTATGGGCGTGAGAGACGTTAGTATTATTACTGGTTTAAAAAAAAATCGATATTAAAAGCAGGAGAAATGAGACCGCTAAGAGATGTATCTGACGTTTACAAATTGGTCTGGAAAAGAAATGCAGACTATGAAATATGTGCAGTGTACTCTCACTGGGTAGAAAAGAGTAAGCGTGATACTGGACTCTGTGTGAGGGTCAGTACGTACTGTACACTGAGCAACAAAGCCGTGCACAGCTCACAATCATAGTTTGCACTGAAGTATCTGAGGATCCAGGACTGAAGTAATTGATAGTAGTCCCTTCCCCAGCCAACTGATGGCGTATTGAGGGGGTCATGGGGAGAGGGAGAGGGAGGATGAGGGTCGATGAAATGATAAGAAAGGTCTGAAGTGATGGCGATTGACGCAACCAAAATTAGAATGATGCTGGGATCCCATGAAAATAAAACGACAGAAGATTTTTTTAATCACACACACACACACACACACACACACACACACACACACACACACACACACACAATGAACGTCTGTCAGTCTTATGAGCCGAAGGATACATCATAAGCTGACGAAATTAATCTAGTGTTAGCTAGATATAAATATAAATGGGTTTATCGGGGTATTATCTACTGCTAGGGGCAACAGAAATACTTGCCAGGCTAATAATTATCGTTTGAGGGTTATGCGAAATAAGCACGCATTAATTTCATAGTTAATACTTTAAACCACTTTAGGCCGTTGTTGCCTGTCAGGTCAATCGCCAGCAAGACCATAAGCCAACTTAACAAACGGTAAAGATCATAAGAGCCAGACCTAAAAAGCGCGGGATAATATTCCCTCACTGAATCCTAGATGTTTTCAGCATTACGAATATGTGTAATGTTATGTGCGCATGGGTTTCGGAAAACTGACAATTTGTCTCATTTTAGTCATGCACCGCAATTTCGGTAACATAAAAGTAACACCCGTTGTGTCAACTGAGGATGTGATTATTCTGTACACTGGCGGTCAAAAGTTCTGTCCTGATCCCAGGCACAACGTGAATCTCTACCAAATGAGGTTCGAACAACGGTGCTTCGATAGCAGGGGGATGTGAGGTGCCTGGGCGGCAGGAGACGGGGTCAGAGGGAGGGATTCACTGTCCAGATCCATGGGATGATAAGTAACCAGTATTGCCATGATCTCAATATGATTTACTGATAAGGTTGGGCTGTGATATTGAAGACTTACAATAATATGAGTATGATCAAGTATTCCATGAGACTGTGGAATACATGAATGTCAGCCTTGGTATACTCGTAGTGATTTTCAGCCTCTGCATTTCAATGCTGGAGGAAACGGACAGCACGAAATGATGAGGTTAAGCAGATTATAGAAATATCCCAGACTACGAACTTGGATCAAAATAAGTAACTCTGGTTATTTTGTTGTATTTCCCTTTCTCTTGCATCTCGATCTCCATTCCACCCATTCTCACCCTTCCTGTCAAACTCCTATCTCCTTCCTCCCTCTTCCTTACCTCTCTCCGCCCACTCTCGCTCTTCATACCTACTTACTCCCTCCCCAGGGGAGCGCGGTAGCTCGGTGGTAAGGTGTCGGGCTCGTAATCGTGAGTTTGCGAGTTCGCGACCCGGCCTGTGGCTGCTGTGCTGGGAGGGGTAGCGCTCTCCTGTAACCCTAGCAGGGCTATATGATCTGATGAGGTCTAGCTAGGGGATTAATCCCTTACTCCCTCCCCTGAGGGTCCATGGACTTCCTGTTTAGGACCATTGTTATATGTGATCTAAAAACAAGTGGTAGTGGAAAGTTTCCCTTTACTACATATACCACGACATTCATTGCATAAATATTATCTGGAGACGGTCAAACCAGCATTATTCGTAGCCTATTGATTATCAGAATAAATACTCATTTTTACAAACTTTCCATTATTCATTGCACGTATATATATATATAGATAGATAGATAGATAGAGATATATATACTGTATATATCATCATCATCATCCGGACCTCCATTTCCACCCTACGGCAGGATAAGAAGTAGCAGCCACCAGGCAGCCCAAGTCTGCCCAGTGCCCAGTCCAATGGACCACGCTTTCATTCAATCATCATTTAAACCCCCGCAATCCTGGCTCTACCTAATACGCCAAAAACATTCACCATATTTTACAGCTTAACTTAAACGATATATATATATATATATATATATATATATATATATATATATATATATATATATATATATATATACTGCTGACTCGGTGCGAACTGTTTAAAAAGCATTGCAAGTTATCATGGATGGCAAGAATGGTAGGAAGATAAAACCCCATAATTATGTAGTGAAATGACATGTGTGGTTGTTCAAGAGAGAGAGAGAGAGAGAGAGAGAGAGAGAGAGAGAAAGTTGTTGTTCTGAATGTAGACGAGAGCGGCAGTGCAAGATGGTTTTACCAGTTATCGTGCAATATAATCAACAATGAACTATGAATAGTCTAAGACTACAGTACCAACTATTGCATTATTTGGTATTCACTGTACAAATAGCAAAGAGGCGCGGCAATGCGATAGGTAAAGTGAAGAATGCAAACGATCCTGAACATTACCCTCCGTGGCCATATCATCGGGATGTGGGAAGTGGGAAAATCATCTAGAGAAGTTGCCCTCTTCACAGGTGTCTCTGTCAGGATTGTGAATCGATGGATTTGTCGGTGGCAAATGGAGTTGCTCAGTGATGACAAAGCCTAGCAGTGGAAGACCTCAGGTTCTCACCGACAAGATGTCGCCCGTATTGCGGACATGGTAAACGAGCAGTCATAGTGTTCAGCAGTTCAGGTTGTTCGGAGATTACAGCTTACAAGCGATCAGCGGACGACGAGAAGACGCATTCACGAGATTGGCATTCACTGTTACAGGATGGCCAAGAAATAAAAACTCTCTCAAGCCAGTAAAGAGTGTAGACTAGGCTTTGCTTTGTAGTATGAAGGGGCAGACGTAGATTTTTTGAACAGTGATATTTACTGATGAGAAATGCTTCACGTCGGTGGATGCAGGGGCTCGAGCGTGCTGGAGACCAGTAAACACACAGTATGAGATGAAAAATATACAGAAGGGATGATTGAGGCTGGTCACTCTCATCTTAAATGTCGGGACCAACTGCCTAGCCCCGGGCTCCTAAGCTCCTCATGGGGCAATGTAGGATTGGATGATGGATGGATGGATGGGAAAAGTGGTCGAGTGAACCTATCATTTGGGGGATGGATGAGGGCCATAGGACCTGGAGAATTGACGAACATAGGAGGAAGATTTACAGGACAAAAATATATTGACGTATTAGAAAACGTTTTTTGCCATCCGTGCGAAATATGGCAATCCCACTTCCTCATCCTATTAGACCTGTTCACGACAGGAGTCCTGTGCAGATGTGCACATTGTTAAAGGATTAGTTAAATCAACACCAGGAAGTGGAAGTCCTCGATTGGCCCTCAAAAGGTCGTGATCTAAACCCGAGCGAGAATTTATGGGCCATTATATGCCATGACTGGGACGTGGGTGAAGAAAAACGTGTTCAGGCTGTAGAACGTAAAGCCCTTGAGGTTTGGGAGTCTGAGGAACCGTCCAAATATTTGTCATAATTTAGTGACATCCCTACCCAGGAGGGTTGATGAAGTTGTTCAAGCTCAAGGTGGTTGGACCTTGTAAGCTACTGATGTGTTTGCATCCTTTAATTGCTTGATGACGAAATTTTCTTTGATTCCGTGTGAGGTATCTTTCATAATGAAAAGTAATACCGTATGTATTCTATGTGAATATACCGTAGGCAATGATTTACCAAATGCCTGGCACTATATTTGTCAATATCACCCTTATGTTTCCTAGGTTACTATAAATTAGTTTAATTATATATGAATGTGTTTTTCTTAATACAGTCAAGGTGAGTTACTTGTATATGTAAGTAGTAATATTCCAATTTTATATCATAAATACACTAACTACTTTACTGTGTGTCACTAATAGTGTTTGACTGATATAAAAGGATTTGTTTAACTCATGTGTTTCAGTTTCCTCTAAATTAAAATTTGCCGATATATTTTGCTAACTTCATCCCGAGCACCTTCCCCCAAAACTGATTGAAATGACCAGGCTTTTGTCATAAAGTCCTTCCATAGTTGAAGGGACTCAAAATCACTGTTGTATACCTGAAAGTGTGGTATGAATTATAACCTTATTAAAGACGGAAAAGTATGACCAGAATATACACTGAACAATTTAATATCCAATGATAACCCACGACTGGCCCCTTTACAAAGAAAGCAACGAATCACAGTTATTCAAACGATGATTTTAAAATTGAAAAACAAACTGATTGCTTCTACACTGCGAGGACTGAGAAACATCACAACATTAACCATCACCTTATAAAAAACTGTCATGAGGAGTAAATAGTTATCTGTATATCTTGATGTTCGTACTTATTAATTTAATATAACCTTATCAGTGAATCATATTGAGATCATAACAATATTGGTTACTTATCATCTCATGGATCTGGACACTGAATCCCTCCCTCTTACCCCGTCTCCTGCCACCCCGGCACCTCACACCCCTTTCCTCCCGAAGCATCGTTGTTCGAACCTCAGTTGATAGAGATTCATGTTGTGCCTGGGATCAGGACAGAACTTTTGACCGTCAATGTACATTCATTACCGTCATAATTAAAAAAACAATGTTGACTGTGCCAGTACGTGGAGATTTCGTTAAAAAATTCACCACCAATCAGACATTTCGTATCACTTTATCGCCCGACATCCTCCTTTCTGCCACCATTCTTCCATAACTCCAGTGCGACATCTCTTGACTGGGGAAAGAACTAATATCAACTGTCTCAGTTCTCGCACCTCAGATGTTTCAGTGTCCAAAAATGTGAGCTGCGCAGGATATTTGTTGTTGAATGTACTGTACTGTACAGTGTGAGACAGTGACTGTACTCAGGGACAAAATATCGCCTATTCCACCAAGTCAGCTTCACATTTAAGGTTTATCCATCACTTTCCTCTCTGACGCATCAAATCAGAAAGAATTGCATATGGACAGAGAAACATATCAAACCTCTCTCAGTTAAGGAATATTATGCAGCTGAGAAATGTGAGAAGTATAAGAGATGAAATGTTAGGCGAACTTTTGTCCGCTAGTTTACGTTACCAGAGAAAGTATTCAATTCGGTATGAGAGATGTGTGGGAGTCAGTGTGAGTAATATAGACTGGCTGGAGAACCCAGATTTTTAGTGAACGTTGGAAAAAAAATTCCTGTCAAAGCTTTCTTCGTGTCATTTGACGCAGAAACCTGTCCACTGTGACATACTAAAAATCCCCATTAATTCACTTTAAGGAAATTTTTTTTGGTAGGACTTTGAAATTATTGATATTTTTACTCTTTCGCCATTTTCAGTCAAACGATTATTGGGTAGGGGTAAGGATACCTTTTGCCCGCTTTCACTAAAAATTTGGGTCCTCCAGCCAGTCTTTTGGAGAAAATCCCCAGAACCCTGCACTAGGAATAATTGTCTGTCTATCTATTTATAGTTCGACACCCTAATCCCGCAAAGGGTGGC
The DNA here is from genome assembly GCF_032717465.1 of Coenobita brevimanus. NCBI lineage: Eukaryota > Metazoa > Arthropoda > Malacostraca > Decapoda > Coenobitidae > Coenobita > Coenobita brevimanus. The sequence goes on along the minus strand of NC_137028.1, from coordinate 29,165,202 downwards.
CGCAGACAAAACGCCTTCAAGTCGCTGTCACCCACCATTTGACTGCCCTTCACCCAACTCACTCCCCACTCCTTCATATACCTCCCAATCCCGTCCCTCAACCTCATCCTCGGTCTCCCCCTCCCTCTCCCTCCCTCCACTTCACCTACATACACCCTCTTAGTCAGTCTCTTATTCTCCATTCTCTCCACATGTCCAAACCACCTCAGTGTATTTCTCCTAATTTTCTCAATCACATCCACATCCAACCCACAACGTTCTTTCACTTCTTCATTCGTCAACATGTCCCTCCATGTCACTCCACATGTCTCCTTCTAGCAAGGTCCATGCCTCGCTTCCATACGTCAGGGTAGGGATCACAGTACTATCATGCAACGACTTCTTAAGTTCCATACTCACCTCCCCATTTCTCACCAACGCCTTCAGTGAACCAACAACCTTCCTCCCCTGCTGTACACTTTCAAGCACTTCATTCCCAAAACTTCCATCCTTACTCATCACGCTACTCAAGTACTAGAATGCACTCACATTCTCCATATCCTCACCATCCAACCTCTCTGTGGATTTTGTGACTTCATTCCTCTCAAACACCATAATTTTACATTTGTGTACATTATTCTTTCAATTCCTCTTCTTACACACTGTCCCAAATTCATTCACCAAACCTTGAAACTCCCATTCATCTTCACTCAACAATACTCTATCATCAGCAAATAGCAACACCGGAATCTTCCACACCTCACACTCATTCATTAGGGCCACCCCCCCCATCCACTGCCCTACCTTGCATCTGCTTTACAACCCCATCCATGAATATATTAAACAGCCATGGAGACATCACAAATCCCTGTTTCAGTCCCACATTTAGATCAAAGAACTCACTCAGCTCACCATCCACTCGCACAGTAGCCCTAGCTCCCTCGTACATATTCTTCACTGCACTCAACAATTTCCCATCCACTCCATATGTTCTTAATACCTTCTACATACCTTGCCTATTTACTGTGCCATATGCTTTCTCCCAGTCCATGAAGGCAGCATACACTTTCTTTCCCTTCTCTAGATACTTTTCCACTAAACATCTTAGAACAATTATCTGATCTACACACCTTTTTCCTTTCCTAAATTCCCCTTGTTCTTCTCCAACTAGCTCCTCTGTTATATGCCTAACCCTATCAATGAGTATTCTTCCATACATTTTTCCAGTCACACTAGGAAGGCAAATACCCCTTTGGTTACCACATACATCTCTCTCCCTTTTTTCTTTGTACTGAGATAGTCTGGTGAGCAGGAGTAGCTCAGCACGAATGACAGACACACACCGGAAGATTTGCAGGACGAAGAAGTCTTCCCTAAAGCGATCTGTGTGAATTGCATTGAGCCTTTCACTACTGCAGAGCCAGTGACCATAGGGAAACGGGCCTTAGTAACCTCATCAGCTTCAGTGAGGTTCATGGCAACGAAAGACTCAAAGTATATCTCTCTGATGCAACCAGATCTGAGCCTGTTCTTATGCATGCCAAAAGCAGAAAAAGGTACCCAGAGTCTCGCAGGAGCAGTATGACATCAGGAGATGGGGATGCTCCATTCCAAAAACGTCTCCGGTCTATATCTGCAGTTCAAGGACAATTTGACTGGAAGGAAAACTGCTTCCTTTGTGGACTTTCAGCATGTCATGATAAGAAGCACCAGAACAGAGATTCTGTTCATCGAGCAGAAACGCTAACATTTACTGACAAAATTGTTGAGCAATGTGACAAGAGAAATGACACCTGGGCAAGCGAGGCTCACAATAAGATACAGGGCTGTACTGACTTTGTGGCTGCAGAGATGGGTACCATCGCATTTGCTCTTCCCCCTTCAGACTTAGCATCTCATCTGCGAAATTAGTAGGTTGTCCGAAGGATGAATCAACGCTAGGGTGGTTTAATAGCCTCTGCACCTGGTTCGAAAGTGAATGTGTCAGAGTTATACATTCTTGATGAACTCAATGAGCAAATGTGCAAAATAGCAGGTGATGCTGAGGTGTACAGTCTGAAACGACTTAAACAAAGGCTCTAATATTACTATGGCGATCATGTGTTCTTCGCAGAAATACATGGGAGGAAGAATGTGGTTCGCTTTCACGATATGGCAAACTACATAGTAAACAAAAAATGGTACTGTGATCAGAAGTCAGAAAGTACAGAAGATGCGTACAGAATAAATCATGAAGCTGCAAAAACAATTAGGGAGGAGGTGCATGCAGCTACCTTCCCTGAGTTGAGTACCCATCAGCTTGTGATATTAGAGTCATGGAAAAGGAGAAATAACACATGCCATGAATTCTGGACTCACTGATGGCGAGTTTGATGCCTTCAGACAAGTGAGTATCGGCCAAGCCATTCTGCAGGCCATGAGGCAAAGACAATTAGGGTACTCATTATGTTTGGCTTGGATGTTGAGATGGACCATGTGTTCGGATCAAAATGGCTCATTGATGAACTATTCCAACTTGGCTTTTCAATTTCTTATGACGAGGTCAACATGTTTAAACAATCCATGGTGCAAGTTCAAGACTGCGAGACATTAATGTCTCCTATGGACCAAACCTCACACAGTAGGTTAGCGATTAAGACCATAACATCTGTACACTTACTGGAGAAGGAATATTTCAAGGCACGAGAATAATTGCAATGTACTGTAGAGAATAGCCTTCAAGTGTCAAAAAGCGTATTAAACGAAAGGCAAGGGTCAAAGCTGATGAAGTCTTTGTTGGAAATAGGATACCGATAAAGCCATTCATTGGTCCCCAGACTCCTGCTCTGAGTGAACTAGTATTCGTACCAATACTGACATTGCTGTATCCCAGGCTCATATTACCAAGACTGCTTCCAGCTGAACGTGCAGCGCACTACCATAATTTGCGTGTTCATCTTTAGGTTGTAAATTGGACTGATCTAACTAATGACAGTCTAAAAGCATGGGAATGGGATTGGACGATGGAAAACGACACTCATTGCCCTGTGATGACTTACCTGGATGCTGCTCCAGTCAAGGTGCTTCGATTCATTCGATGCAAATTCAGGCCCACTGGCAAGAACGCTTGCGGATCAAAACAAAGTTCCTGCCAAAAGTGTGGAATGAAGTGCTTGATGGCTTGTCCCGAGTGTCGTGAAGTCATGCAATAACACGGGTATTGTTGTGACCTTAGATGATGAATCTGATGAGGGAGTTCTGGACGTTTGATAACTTGAACAGACAGATATGAACGGCAGATGTCTTGGCAGCAGCCATAATATTGAAATCTCTGATTGGCAGTCATCTTGAAACCTATGCTTAGCTACAATGTTAAGTTTACTGTTGTTATGTATGAACGTGTGATGTATACCTTTTAATTTGCTGGCCGTTAAATTATGGTGATTGCCTCTACTGCAGTTATCATTCAAGCTCTCATACTTTCCGAGATATTGAACAAAGTATGTTATGTCAGGCCGCTATCCTGGAATCCAAGATGGCTGCCCGTAGGCGTGGTTTTACCTGGGTCATTGAATGCCAAAGCGTATGTCACACCAAGCTGCTTATATAGCAATGTGATTTAAACAGCTCTGGTGTAATTATCCTGAAAAAGAAATGTATCAATTAAGTTATCCTTAACCCTACCCGATAATCGCGTGACTGAAAATGGTGGAAAAATCGTATAATAACAGTAACCTCAAAGTACAGCCAAAAATTTTTCCCAAATGGAAATATTGGGGATTTTTAATATGTGATAGTGTACAGGTTTCTGCATCAAATGACATCAAAAAAAGCTTTGAGATGAATTCTTTCCAGCCTCTACCCTTCTCCAACCAGACGAACATTGTGTAGAGTCAGTGTAGGAATATGAGAAGCCAGTGTGAGATAAGGCGTTAATCAGTGTAATGTACAGTGTGATGATTAGTGTGACTGAAGGCGTGTAGAGAAGTGGTTCTCAAATTTTTTCAGCACCGATACCCCCAGGCTCAACTCCAAGTCAGCCTGATACTCCCTCTCTGATACTGTTACATCTTTCACTTTCAGTTTCCTGTAAAATGAGAACAGAGGATGACTACGAACAAACAGCTAAAGTTACCATAAACTTTTTTTTTTTTTTGTCAGGAAGCCTTTCTGGATATCTCCAGAAATTCACATCGATATCCACTGGAGGTATCGAAGCACTACTTTATGAGTACTTGGTGTAGAAACAGCGTCGCAGACATTGCAAAACTGTGTGTCTGCGAGACACAGTGTGAAAGTGTGTAGAGGCAATGTGAGAAATAGTATGAAAAACAAGTGTCATCATGAGACACAATGTTAGAAACAATGTACGAGTCAATGTGAATTAATAAGGAAGTGTATGAGAATGTGTGAGACAGTGTGAGATACTGTTAAAAGACAGTGTGAGAGTCAATTTGATTAAGGGTGAGAGATAGTGTGAGAGGATAAGAATCAGAGCGAAATAGTAGTTGTTTGACTAGGGTGTCACATAGCACGACGTCATGTTCTCCATTAGTCTCACGCAGAGAGAAAATAGTTTGGGTGGGGTTGGGTGTGCGAATACGGGTGGTGTGAGGGGTGAAGAGTGGAAGTGAAATGGAAGGATGAGGGTGAATATTAATGTAGGCGTGGTGGGCATCGAAGACAGGGGTTGGGGTAGGGATGAGGCTAAGGTGGTAGCGGTGGGGATGACCAGTAGTCGAATACCCGTTTCGGAATCCTGTCTGTTCACGAGGTTGGTTTTCTTACAAATTTGTTGTTACTGTTGGTAAGGACTTTAGTGAAGAGTTTGTAAATGACCGATAATAAGCTAATGGGTCGATAGTTACTAAGATCTTTTGAGTCAGCTTTCTTGTAAAGTAAAATAACTATTGCATTACACCATGTTTTGGGAATTTTCTTTTTATACATTGCGTAAATAACACTTCGTGGGCAAATGGGGTCCCTGCGGACCCCAGCATGTTTTTAAAATGTTGCCATTAGGCCATTTTTTACTTTCACAGCCTGGCCTCTCATGACTTTTATTGTAGATGGTTATTTTATATCCTCATAAAATCTAAGCAAAAAATCTCGCATGATTAAGGAGTGACATTGCAATAAATGTCAGTGGGGTCCGTCAAGACCGTGTGACTAATTTTTTATATATATTTTTGTCAGATATTTCAGATTATAAACATCAGGACAAGGTCAATACCAGTAGCAATGTTTTATGCCTCAATGGCGGTGGCAGAAGGTGACCAAGAAGAAGAAAATTAAGATGGTGATTTATCTGTATCCGACACTGATGATTATGAAGTGCTTGAACGATCGGACAGTGAAATTAGTGTGAGTAGTATTGAGTCTCCTGTGAGTGCTGATGATAATTCTGAAAATGCAAGTGGTGATAGTAATACAGAAGATGCTCATCAAGAGGATAAAACAAGAAATTGTTGTACCAAATTTGAACATTCTAGGGATAGTTTTATATTATGATCATGCTAATTTACTTTACACATGAACTTGTTATTATTCTGAAAACCTGTTCCAAGTATACTGACATTCAGACATTCATATAAGTGTAGAATCAGTACTTCCACACTCAAACTTTAATAAAATTGTGCTAAAATGAAAATTTTTTGTTAAAATAATAATATAAAAAAAAAAGGACACTTGGCGGGTTGGTTGGTTCCACGTGCCGTGTCCTGGGCAACATATGTACAAAGTTTAGTAGATATAACTTTAAAAATATGGCCGAAATACACCATTAAGGTTTGAGGTCCGCCAGGACCCCATCGGCCTTCCGTGTAACTTGGTAACCTTTGGCCCACGAAGGGATAAGTGTGCAAGCCTGTTTTGTACTTCTGCTCCTGTATCTAGCAGTAAATCTGTTATTTTCCCATCTTCTCCCGGTGCCTTCCCTCGTTTCATAATTTTAGGAGAAATGTTTATTGTCTGCTGTTACCTCAGGTATTTCACTTGTGTAAACTGAATAGTTAGCTATTGGTACTACTGTCTTTGATGCATACAGTTCTTTGTTATATTCTTCAACTCTCTTCACCATCTTATCTCTGCATTTAATGACTACACCGTTTTTTTTCTTTCAGTGATGTAATTTGTTTGCTTTCCTAGTGCCATTTTACTTCTGACCTGTTTCAGACTTTTTCCTTTTTTGGAGAGTTTCTTTGATCTGATCCATGTTTCTCTTTCTTTTTTCTTCTCTTTATCTCTTGATGATAAACTTATTTAATTCCGCTCGTTCTATTTATTTTTTATTTTTTATATTTACTTTAATTTCCTATTTTTTCATGATTTCGAGTGTTTTTCTCTGAATACTTCTTGGCTTTGGTTGTATTAAGTTTTCCTACTACATCCGCTGATTCTCTTAACACTTTTGTTATGCTGTCATTCAGCTCATCAGTGTCACGTTCAGCATTACTCAGAGCCTGAGTTCTGTTCCTTATTTCCAATTGAAAGGCTGCTTTGTTTTCGTTTACTTTTATTGGTTATGCATTTTTATCTCTAATCATATTCCTTCTTTCACTTCTGAAATTGAATTTGACTGTGCAACCCACCATTCTATGATCACTACCTATATTTACTTTGTTGATAAATGTGACGTTTGTGATGGTGTTATTATTATCTGCTATAATGTTCATTATTCTCATGTTATACATTTCAGCAAAATTTATTACCATTTCCCCTCTTTCATTCCTTTCTCCCACTCCAAATTTTCCTATATATGCTTCTCCGTTTTTTGATTTCCCAACTTTTGCAAGGCAGTCTCCCATGAGTTTAGTGCATGTTGTCTTTTCTTCTTCATTAATCTGGGAGATGTCATCATAGAATGTTTCTATTTCTTCATCTGAGCTTTCAGAAGTTGGTGCATATACTTCTATTACTTTCAGGGTATTATTTTTTGCACAGTCTAATTACAGTGTTGCTCTGTCAGATACACTGCTGGATTTAATAATATCTGCAAGATTTATGATTATATATATATATATATATATATATATATATATATATATATATATATATATATATATATATATATATATATATATATATATATATATATTGTTACATAGCCTATGATTTCATCATCCTTTGTGTAATTCTAACGTACAGTATGCTGCATGTTTGATCACGAGCGTGTTCTACCTCACTCCCCCTTCTACCCTTATAGTAAAGTAAGTCGTTCTTTCTGTTGTTCAGAGCAGGATTGTCAACTCTTTGTCCCCATGGCTTCATTTGCGCGTCCTTCTTACAAGTTGTATCAAGCTCTGCCGGCCCCTATATAATGAGCTCAGTCTCTGCATTATTGCCACTTAGATCTACTCCTCATTTTGTTCACATCTCTGTCCTCCCCTGTACAGTTGTTATTATTGTGAGTGCTCAGGAAGTCTCCAACCATCTAGCAGCTATGTAATTTGAGTATAATTGTTATTGCATTTTTTCTTGTACTGTGTAGCGTAGGGTGTTAATTCTTAGGCCTAGTAAGGTTTGTGTAATTCATGTGTTTTGGGTGTCAGCCCTTATTAATAATATTTTGTATCTGTAATAATATATCTTGCATTCACTGAGTATTATCCGGTTCTCTCATTTTATCAGGGCTGACTTAGATATATTTACTCTTGCTAATTTCGTGTTAATAGAGGCTATTGCAGTTAACCATATATGTAACCTTTTTGCCATTACATTATCCTTATGAGTCCTGAATGTTTTAGTTGTTAGTTTGAGCATTAAACTTTAACTTGTAATTTTACCTAACTCTTTTGTTTTGAACCTGGAACTTTACGGGACAGTAGTGATTTTTAGTATTCTCACTTAAAGTGTACATTATCTTTCTCTGTTCCGTAACATAAATTTGGCGACCTCTTATCAGGATATTCAGGATATTATCATAAGGATATTGCTTGATATTTTGTGACTGTGATTTATTCATGATGTCTACTATTACTACTCTTGATGAAGCCAAGGATTTTTTGTCAAATGTGCAAACAGTGTGTGATGTAGAAAACAGAACAAAGAATGAACTTAACCAGCGCCGTCCCGAGGACGTACTTCCACGTCCTCACGTTTTGTCACAGCCAGTCCCGAGGACGTACTTCAACGTCCTGCAATTGCAAGGTTCATAATTTCCACAATTTTCAAAATTCGCGGGAGATTTTCGTTTCGCCCAGGTACCCAAGCCTCCCCTACCTGCCGCCAGGCGGGCAGCGTCCTAGACCCCGCGTGACCCGCGCTCGCCCTTGTGTCGGTCACTCACCTGCCAGCAGTGACCCAGGTCAGACATGGCGCGGAAAGGTCTCTCAGATGAGCAAATTGCATCCGTCCTGGAAGCCTTCACTGGAGACAGTGATTCTCCACTCGATGATGATGTGGTGGATCGCGATTACGTCCAGCCAGAGGAAGAAATAAGTAGCAGTGATGAGGAGGTCCCTTCGCCCCGAAAAACGCGGTATGTGACATACCGTAAGGCAAGGGAAGGCCAGCCTGCTCCCCAACCACGTGCACAGCTATCTCTCCATCACGATTCTGATCAGGACAAGGATGAGGACGATGAGGATGACGGAGGCCTAGGACGTGATATTGCCGAGTGGTTGGGAAAGGAGAAAATATCACCACGTGGATCAGAAGGTGGGGCGAGACGACACCTAAGGTATGGTTCAAGTACTTTGTCTGGGGAAGTAGCAAGTGGTGTGGTGGGATTGCTGGGAGAAAGGGAAAGTGTTGTGGTGGCAGCGCGGGGTGAAAGTGAGAGTGGTGTGGGGGTAGTGCGGGGTGAAGGGGCCAGTGGTGTGAGGGAGGCAGCACGAGCACGTGGTGCTCATAGGCCTAGGGGAGAGGAGGTTGAGTCACTCCCCAGCACTTCTTTCGCCCCTGAATATTCACAAACTTCCTCCCCACAGCCCCAGGATGTGGGGAAAGGAAAGAAAAGGAAGGGAAAGGGCAAAGGAAAAGGGAGAGGGAAGAGAAGTGCGAGTGATGAGAGGCGCCGCTCTCCACCTCCCCAACCTCCCCCACCACCCTCACCTCCCCACCCTGACGAAGGGGACGATGGTGACGTGGCTGGAGACGGTGGTGTCACGTGGAACTGGGAGGATGGGAGTAATTTTACTCCCATCATTCACCAGTTCACTGAGGAGTGGCGGTCAGGTTGCATGGCTCCAGGTGTAAATGCTGGGTCGTCACGTTTAGATTTTTTCAACTTGTTTTTTGATGAGGCGTTTGTTGGGCGCATAGTAGAACAGACAAATATATTTTCACAATCCCAGCGCCTTGAAAGTGAACGCCTAGGAACCACAAGCAAGCATGCAGAACAGTATGACTTTCCCGTGACTATATCAGAGATGTTCCTATTTTTTGCCCTGGTAATCTTGATGGGTGTGGTGAGGAAAAATCAAATTCCTGCCTACTGGACAACGGACCCAATCATCCTAACACCTTTCTTTGGAAAGGTGATGGGTCGTAATAGATTTCAGTTTATTCTCGGCCGCCTCCACTTTTTTGATGCAGATGATCCAGCCAATGCAGATAACACCGATAAAATGAGGAGAATTAGGCTGGTATTTGATCATTTACGGGAAATGTTCCGCTCCTCATTTTATCCCTACAGAGACCTCGTCATAGACGAGAGTCTTGTGTTGTGGAGAGGCAATATTTCCTTTAGGCAGTATATACCCAGCAAGAGACACCGTTTCGGGTTCAAGATCTTTGTTATGTGTGACTGTAAGACTGGTTATGTGCAAGACATAGTCTTGTACACGGGCGCACAGACAGATATAATAGAAGATCGGAGTATAGGACTCTCTGGGGCCGTGGTGAAGACAATGATAGAAGAGTACCTTCATCGTGGTCATGTTTTGTACCTGGACAACTGGTACACTAGCCCTCTTCTCGCTAGGTTCCTCCACCAACACGACACCGGAGTCTGTGGTACAGTCAAGAGAAACCGTTGCCATATGGTCAAGATAGGGAGGAAACTTGACAAGAATGAGGTGGTTTTCTTCCAGGCCAATAACATCCTTGCAACCCTGTGGAACCACAACAGGGAAGTTTGCCTCCTATCAACTGTTCACAGCCCCCTGATGCACCGCACAAACTCCGTGGATCACCGTAGCGAGAGGAGGCGCAACGTATGGAAACCAGAGTCTGTACTTGCCTATAATCTGAACATGAGGCAAGTTGATCAGTCAGACTCGATGATTTCAAGTGTTGACTGTGCCAGGACAACGATGAAGTGGTACAAGAAACTCTTTATCCACTTGCTCGACATCACGGTCCTGAACGCCCACTACCTGCACGCAATGACCACCGGAGTATCCGAGACCTTTGAGGGGTTTGTGAGGGAGCTGGCACGTGAAATAATCGCCAAGCATGCCCAGGAAAGACCCCCACACCGCCCCCGCGCCCCCCGTGCTGCTCAGACTCCCCTACGTCTTGCAGCCCGCCACTACCCCAGCGCAATCCCTTCCGAACCAAACCGTCGTAAACCCCAGCATCGCTGCCATGTATGTAAGCACTCGACAGTCAGACCATCAACGCAGAGAAAAGACACAAGATACGAGTGTGTCGAGTGCAATGTTGCGTTGTGCCTTCAGCCTTGTTTCAAGGAATATCATAATCTCGTACACTTCTGAAACTGTGTGGGAAGGCGAAATGACGCTCATGATAATGGTAAGGCCAGTCAGTAGGTGCTAAGTCAAATATACGAGTAAAGTTGAAACGGGTGTTATTTTTTCAGAAAAGTAATGTATAAGATGAGAATTAGTGTAAGTGGAAAGAATTGTTATCAAAACTACACCCACTGTGTAAATCTGGTCAGTAAATATGTGATAGCAAGGAAATAAAGTGGAAACGGGTGTAATGTTAGCATGAATAAAACGTATAAGTTGAACATTACTGTAAGTTGACATAATTGATGTCACGATTACACCCACATTCTGGTCAGTAAGTATGTGATAGGAATTATATACAGTGGATAATGTTGTAATGTTAGTAGTAAGGTATTTTATAAGTTGATTACTTGTGTAAGATGAAACAAATGATATCGCAATAACACTCCCTGTGTAAGTACGCGCTAATATGACGCTAAGTTCCATCGTACGTTCAGAAATTATGTGATATCAATTATATCAAGTGTAAACATGTGCAATGTTAGTGGAGAATTATTATATAAGTACAAAAATAGGTTGTAAGTTGAAATAGTTGTCATAGCGACTTCACCGTGTGTGTTATTATGCGCTATTATTACGCTATATATTTACGTAAGGCCTGAAATAATCTCAAAACAGTTCTATAAAGTTGAAAAGTGTATAATAATATTAGAAAAGTATTATGTAAGTAGAAAAAAAACAATACGAGTTGAAACAACAGTCACAGCGAGTTCACTCACTACGTAAATAGTTGCTAACATTACGCTAAATGTTATCAAAAGGCCTGTGAATACGTAAAAACAGTTCAATAAAATGTAAAATGGTATAATGTTATTGTAGAAGTATTATGTAAGTAAAAAAAATTATATGTATCATGATTTTAGAATGTTAGCGATTCATGGGAACCAAGTTGGCCGATTTTGCTCGTTTCTCACGATGGTACAATGCTTATTTCTGCTCTATTTTTGTATAAAATCCAATATACTCTTTTATCACATGTTTTTATGTTTGTAATAAATTCATTTCTACTTACCTTCATTGGTTTCCCAAACTTATAATACCATAGAAAACGTTTGATGCTCACACCGCCTAGGGAGAAAACGGGGCCAGGTGGGACCAAGGCATACCTGTTTAAGCTAATTAGGGACCCCAGGGACCACTTTCTTTGCCACCGGCCATTGTTTCTGACCAAAAGCGAAAGTTTAAGCAAAAAAAAAAAAAAAAGGTCGAAAATTGCCCGGGATTGGGGGGTACCAGTGGTCGAAAAGTGGCCGGGACGGGGCGAGTTAAGCTTGTTGCTCAACAACTGGGAATTGCTGTTCGCTCTCATCATTCTAAAGATCAAATTGTTGACATGATTAATGAAAGCTTGTTTAATGTAACTCCTCCAAATGAGCAAACGCAGATTGAAATAGCTAAGTTACAGCTAGCTCTGCAGGAGGCTCGTGTTAAGGAAGCTGAGTTTCAGGCTTGTGCTAAGGAGGCTGAGTCTCAGGCTAAGGAGGCGGAGTCTCAGGCTCGTATTCAGGAGGCTGAATTTCAGGCAAATGCTCGGATTCAGGAGGCACAGGCACAGGCTCAGGCACAAATTGAACTAGCTAGGATTCAGGTAGACCATGAGTATCGCATGAAACAAGGTGGAACTGAATCATCTAGCTCTGATGATTTTGATGTGGCTAAAAATGTTAAACTTCTCCCTTCTTTTAATGAATCTGATTTAACAAAGTATTTTCAGTTGTTTGAGAGGGTAGCTACAGGTTTTAATTGGCACAAAAAGTATTGGCCAGTACTCCTTCAAACTGTTCTCACCGGTAAAGCTCAAGTAACTTATGCATCTTTGCCCCAGGATCAATGTGATAATTATGATGTAGTTAAGAGCTTCATTCTTAAGGCCTATGAACTTGTTCCTGAAGCCTATAGAGTAAAATTTAGGACAACTTATTAGCAAGATAAGCAATCCCATGTTTAGTATGCAAAAAACAAAGAAGATCTGTTGGAGCAGTGGTTAAATTCTAAGAATGTGGATTCTGATTTTGGTAAATTTAAGCAGATGATTTTGCTGGAGGACTTCAAAAGGTGTATTAATAAAGATGTAAGCCTATATCTTGATGAGAAAAGAATAGATAATTTATCTGATGCTGCAGTTTTAGCTGATGAATATGTTCTCACTCACAAGAGATATTCTAAAGAAAAAAGGAAAGCTGAGAGTAAGTACGTTGCCTCTACTCAGAGTACAGGTAACAGGAATGAGAATAAAGATGATGTTTCTCAGGATGTAAATACCAGCTTCACCTCTAGATTTCAGAAAAGTTAATGTACTTATTGTAGTAAGCTTGGTCATACTACGGAGAAATGTTTCAGGAGACAGCGTGATGTGAACAAAAAGGAGTCTTTAAATATTCAGTCAATTGGTCTAGTGTCCACCCTTGAGAGTTCCCAGAATTCTTTAACTGAGTTAACTGAACCTGCTTTGAGGGGTAAATGAAATTCTCATGATGGAGCTCCTCTTTTGAGCAGTAACGTGGGTGACACTCTCAAGAGTTCATGTGGTAATTTCCTGTCTGATGGTTTTGTCAGTCCTCTGGACAGTAATGACAGGAAATCAGTTAAAATATATCGTGATACAGGTGCTTGCCAATCCATTATGCTGACCAGTGTTCTAGGCTCTAATGTTAATTCTTCTGATGAAACTGTAATCTTACAAGCTGTAGGGAATAATTACTTCTTTGTCCCTCTGTGCAGAGTGAATTTTGAGTCTGGTTTTGTTAATGGTTCCGTTATGGTTGGGTTGGTTGAGACACTCCCAATGTCAGGTGTAACTTTCTTACTTGGAAATGATATTGGTGGAAGTCAAGTGTGTCCAGCTCCTCAGTTGTCTAGTGAGCCAGTGGCTGCGGCCCAGGATTGTGATGTCCCTGATGTGTTCTCTGCATGTGCTGTCACTAGGGCTAAGTCTAAAGTTACTGGTGACTTAGAGGATAATGATGATGATGATGTTATCCTAGCTGACACTTTTCTTGCTAATTTGGACCACTCACCAGATGAGGCAGTACCTCGTAGTGTTGATAATTTGTCTCGTCAAGAGTTGGTTGAGTTGCAGGTTGCTGACCCTGAGTTGAAAGGTCTAGCTAACTCTGCTTGCAGTGAGGAAGAGTCAGCCGGTGCTTCTACTTGTTATTATATAAAGTCAGGAGTACTAATGAGGAAGTGGAGACCCCCAACAGCATCAGCCGACTGTGAATGGGAGGTTGTACATCAAGTTGTCATCTCTCGTGTTTGTAGGCAGGATATCATTAGAGTGGCTCATGATTCCAGTTTGGCAGGACACCTTGGAGTGAGGAAGACTGTGGCACGCATTTTGAAACACTTCTACTGGCCAGGTATCTTCAGGGATGTTTCCTGGTATTGTAAGTCTTGTCACACCTGTCAAGTTGTGGGGAAGTGTAATCAGACCGAAAAGGTTGCACCTCTAGTTCCCATTCCTCCTTTTGAGGCGCCATTCACCCGTGTGTTGGTGGATATTGTGGGCCCTCTTCCTAAGACTTCTTCAGGATTTTCTTATGTGTTGACCCTGATTGATATGGCTACTCGTTATCCTGAAGCCATTCCACTTAGAAATATCTCAGGAAAGAACGTGGTTAAGGAAATGCTAGGGTTCTTCACAAAGTTTGGTCTGCCCAAGGAGGTACAGTCAGACCGGGGAAGTAATTTCATGTCAAATGTTTTCAAGCAGTCTCTGAAAGAGTTGGGCATCACCCAGATCACGTCTTCAGCTTACCATCCCCAGACCCAAGGAGCGTTGGAGAGATATCATCAAACACTCAAATCGATGCTCAGGAAATACTGTTTGGAACATCAGAAAGACTGGGATAAAGGTCTTCCATTCGTTGTATTTGCCGCAAGAGAATCTCCAAATGAATCACTGGGCTTCTCACCCTTTGAACTACTGTTTGGCCATGAAGTAAGAGGACCCCTTAAGTTACTCAAGGAATGCTGGCTGTCGGAGGAAGATGACGTCAACCTGCTGGAGTATGTAATGAAGTTCAAAGAACGGCTGTCCACTGCTTTACAGCTGGCGAGAGAGAATTTAGGAGCTGCTCAGGAGAAGATGAAGACTTGGTATGATAAGAAGTCCAGGTTACGCCACTTTCAGCCAGGAGATCAGGTTCTGATTCTGCTACCAGTGCATGGGCAACCTCTTCAAGCCAAGTTTAGTGGTCCTTATTTCGTGGAGAAGAAACTCAGTGATGTCAACTATGTCATCGCCACACCAGATCGTAGAAAGAACAAGCAACTTTGTCACATCAACATGCTAAAGTTATATCACAGGCGGGACGAAAATAACCCAGTCTGCACTGTAGCTGTTCCACCTGAGTCTGCAAGTGAAGTTCTCCCATGCAGCATGAGCCTGAGTGATAGTTTGGGGAAGAATCCTGATATCATGAATGATCTCCAGACTAAGCATTCTCATCTAGCTCCCGAGGAAAGGCAGAAGTTTTCGGCATTACTGCAGGAGTACCCGCAAGTGTTCCATGCCACTCCAGGAAGAACCACTGTGTTGATGCATGATGTCGATGTTGGAGACGCAAAGCCTATTAAATTGCCTCCTTACCGTGTGAACCCAGTGAAAGTTCCTCTCATCCAGAAGGAGCTTGGCTACCTGTTGGACCACAAGATGATTGAGCCCTGTCAGAGCGAGTGGAGTTCTCCTGTCACTCTAGTCCCTAAGCCAGGTGGGTCACAGCGGCTTTGCATCGACTACAGACGTGTTAATCAGATAACCAAAACAGACACTTACCCTCTCCCTCGCGTGGAAGATTGCATAGACATGATCGGAAAGGCTAAGTACATAAGCAAGTTTGATTTGTTAAAGGGATACTGGCAAGTACCTATGACTGAACGTGCTAGGGAGATGTCATGTTTTGTAACACTAGGAAAGACTTTTGCATGTTCTGTAATGCCATATGGTATGAAGAATGCACCAGCCACTTTTCAGAAGCTCATGAATGTTGTAACAGAGGGTTTGGCAGGGTGTGTTGTTTATATTGATGATGTATTAATCTTCAGTGACAACTGGAAAGATCACCTATGCCATGTCAGGAAATTTCTTGAGCGTTTGGTTCAGGCTAATCTTGTAGCTAATTTATCAAAGTGTGAGTTTGTCAAGCTAAAGTTCAGTACCTTGGGTACGTAATTGGTGATGGACATGTTGCACCACCAGGAGCTAAGGTTCAGGTTATAAGTGATCTTCCCAGACCTAAAAGTAGGAAAGAGCTACAAAGATTTTTGGGAATGGCAGGTTATTACAGGAGATTTGTTCTTAACTTTTCAATTCTTGTATCACCACTTACAGACCTACTGAAAAAGGGAGTTAAATTTGTCTGGACCGATGACTGTGAATCCTCTTTCAGCAAACTTAAAGCTATCCTATTAAGTCAGCCAGTGCTCGCTACTCCAAATTTTGCTAAGCCTTTTAAGATGGCTGTTGACGCAAGTGAAACAGGAGCTGGGGCTGTTTTGCTGCAAGAGGATGATCAGGGTATTGAACATCCTGTATCTTATTACAGTAAGAAGTTCACTCCACCTCAAAAGAACTACTCAACTATTGAGAAAGAGCTTTTGGCCTTGATTTTGGGTTTACAGCATTTTTCATTTTATTTGTGTTCTGGTTTTGACCCCATAGTCATTTATACCGATCATAACCCACTGAAATTCCTTAGTAAGTTTAAAGATAAAAATCAGAGATTGACAAGATGGAGTCTACTTCTTCAGGAGTATTCATTAGACATACAACATGTCAAGGGGAAAGAAAATGTTATTGCAGATTGCTTATCTAGACTTTAGACAGATTGTTTTAGAGTAATAAGAAATTTCCTTTGTAAATTTCTTTTTGTTTGTGGGAAGGTGTTACATAGCCTATGATTTCATCATCCTTTGTGTAATTCTAACGTACAGTATGCTGCATGTTTGATCACGAGCGTGTTCTACCTCACACCCCCCTTCTACCCTTATAGTAGAGTAAGTCGTTCTTTCTGTTGTTCAGAGCAGGATTGTCAACTCTTTGCGCGTCCTTCTTACAAGTTGTATCAAGCTCTGCCGGCCCCTATATAATGAGCTCAGTCTCTGCATTATTGCCACTTAGATCTACTCCTCATTTTGTTCACATCTCTGTCCTCCCCTGTACAGTTGTTATTATTGTGAGTGCTCAGGAAGTCTCCAACCATCTAGCAGCTATGTAATTTGAGTATAATTGTTATTGCATTTTTTCTTGTACTGTGTAGCGTAGGGTGTTAATTCTTAGGCCTAGTAAGGTTTGTGTGATTCATGTGTTTTGGGTGTCAGCCCTTATTAATAATATTTTTATCTGTAATAATATATCTTGCATTCACTGAGTATTATCCGGTTCTCTCATTTTATCAGGGCTGACTTAGATATATTTACTCTTGCTAATTTCGTGTTAATAGAGGCTATTGCAGTTAACCATATATGTAACCTTTTTGCCATTACATTATCCTTATGAGTCCTGAATGTTTTAGTTGTTAGTTTGAGCATTAAACTTTAACTTGTAATTTTACCTAACTCTTTTTTTTTTTTTTAACCTGGAACTTTACGGGACAGTAGTGATTCTTAGTATTCTCACTTAAAGTTTACATTATCTTTCTCTGTTCCGTAACAATATATATAGATATATATATATATATATATATATATATATATATATATATATATATATATATATATATATATATATATATATATATATGATGATGAGAAGTAAAAACACGAGTAACGGAGAGACGGATGGCGTTGGTAATGAAAGGTGATGGATGGAATATCTCAAATTTGTTGTATGCTGATGATGCAGTACTACTTGCAAATACCGGACAAGAACTTGGTAGACTAGTGCAGAGTTTTGCTGACGTCTGTGAGCGTCGTGCCTTGAAAGTAAATGTAGAAAAGAGTAAAGTGATGGTTATTGTGAGAGAAGGTGACTCCCAGTGTGATGTTACAGTGAAGGGAGGGAGACTGGAATTGATGAGAGAGTTCAAATACCTGGGTACAGTGATATAAAAGACAAGAAAATGTGCGAAAGAAGTGGACAGTAGATTGGCACAAGGAAGGAAAGTAGCTGGTGGAATGAAGGCCTTGATAAGAAACAGAGGCTTGAGTGTTGCAGCTGCACGAGGCTTACATGATGGAGTGTTAATGTTAACTTTAACATTTGTATATGAGACTATGGTGTGGCATGAAAATAAAGTCAAGTGTGAGAGCAGTGGAGATGGGACTGCTGAGGAATGTATATGGAATACAGAGAGGGGATAGGATACGAAATAATAAGACTCGTGAAAGATGTGGAGTGAGGAAGTCTGTGCACACCAGAATTGACGAGAGTGTACTGGGAGGGTATGGTCATGTGGAGAGCACGGGTTACAATAGAGTTGTGAAAAATGTATATCTGAGCGAATCTGAAGGAGGGAGGAGGCGAGGTTGGCCAAGGAAAAGGTAGAGAGATATGATGGATGAGTATGTGAGGAAAAGAGGTTTGGAAGTCAGTGAGGCTAGGGAACTGACAAGAGATCGAGCTGGGTAGATGAATGTTGTGAGGAGAAGTTCATGATCAGGGATTTGGCACCCCTTTTTTAACGTGACAGCATCCGGATTGACTCTGTTGGATACGTTTATGTGAAGCTACAGAACGTGGTGAATGTTTTTGGCGTATCCGACAGAGCCAGGGTTCCGGGGGTGTGGATAACATTACAGGTCGGACGTGCACACGAGACTTTACCAGGATAGAAAACGGGCTGCTGAATATTACCACTCTATATCTGGAGGCGTCTTTTGAATATGTATTTGCTTCCTCCAAATGATTTTACGTACTTAAGAAAGATCGCTAGTACTGGGCAGGTTAAGGAAGGTGCTGTCTAATCATCCTAGTCTGGAAGAATCATGCTTATGGTGAATCAAATGTGTGGAGAGAGCAAGAACAAGTTAAGAAATACGTCATGTCAGTGAAGGAAAGTGAGCAAAGAGCACATAAATTTTATTATGGAGAGGAAGACTGGAAGTAGCTTAATAGGAACTATAAATACTAACCAGTTGATTACTCTTTGGTCCGTGTTTTCGTCGATTAAGGAAGCTCCATGACACCTTTCCCTAAACTTTTTTCTTTTTCATTAATATATCTGTGGTACATATGTCATTCTAATATTGCCATACACTGCATAGACAACGTATAAAAGGATATTAACTAACCATATCCAAAAATAAATCCCTAAGGAAGAAGAGATAGGGAATCTTTTAACTGATAAGAATACGTGCCTTAGCACTTTCACTCGGGTGGGTATTCGACATTTTATTATAGCTTCCGCCAGATGATGCTATACAGATCCGGAGATACTTTTATCGAAAATGGAGAGTTTAGATATTCATTAACCTCTCCATTATAAGACATCTCCCTTTAGCATGACAAAATAATCTGAGGGAGCATGAAAAAAATAAAACATAACAGCAATGAGTAATAAGATTATTATTTTCAGACAGTGTAGGTAGTAAGAGAGGGAACCGTAATGGATGTGTGTTCTCACAGGCGGACAGCATACAGCGGGATACCAATGGCTCTATTATTTCAAAATTTTCGCTTTCTTATGTTAATACGCCGATTATATTGCCTCATTATATGCTTCTAGAATTATTACAACAAACAGTGTGAAGAGTAATGAGAAGATAATGCTGATAATGTAAATATTTATAATGGAGAATAACTACACTATTACAATTTGCTACCTCTGCTGTCTACTGCCTGTTTATATCAATTTTCTTATCATAAAATATATATATATATATATATATATATATATATATATATATATATATATATATATATATATATATATATATATATATATATCACGAAAAAAAATAATGAGATGACGTTAATAATGATAACATTAATAATATAACATTACAACACAATTACCATTCACCACTGCTTTTACCTCTCTTTATGTAGACTGTCTCATTAGTTCATGTTGCATATTTATACGTGTCTGCATGACTGTGTACATCTGTCACTTTAATTATCCAGGTGTACCTTTGCCCACTGCGCATACTAACGCTCTCTCTCTCTCTCTCTCTCTCTCTCTCTCTCTCTCTCTCTCACACACACGAACACACACACACACACACACACACACACACACACACACACACACACACACACACACAAATTATGAAAACAACACAGACATATATAAGTGTACCCGTGCGTAATGTCACAAATGAAAGTTTCCTTGTAACAGTGTTAGATATATTTACACCACATTATATATGCACGTGAATCAGCACTCAGTACTGACGTGACACTGCTGCTTTAGGGTATAGATGTTCATTGGTGGCAATATACTTGAGAATGCGCATATGTAGCTCAGTGATTATGATGATTATACAGTATACAAACATGAGTCTCTGTGACTGCAACCTTCTTGAGTGAGATTGTGACACCAGTATATAAAAGAGTAAGTATTTATATTTTTAGGATTTCAGTGACCTGAGAATCTGTTGTAGCAGCATATCTGTGAGTGAGCATATGTGGCCCAGTGACATATATATATATATATATATATATATATATATATATATATATATATATATATATATATATATATATATATATATATATATATATATATATATATGCAGAGACCACTTCATATATATATATATATATATATATATATATATATATATATATATATATATATATATATATATATATATATATATATATAATATCTGAATATTCATGATAGCAATATATCTCTATGTGTTGTTAATGATAGCAATACATCTGCGAGTATTTACGGTACCAGTTTAGCTGCTTGTGTTTATCATAGTTATATCCGAGAATGAGCATAAGTAGGCTAGTGTTTATGATAAGAATATACATCTGAGTGTTTATGACAGAAATACATCGGAGAGTGTTTATGACAGCAATATACTGAAAGAGCTTTGCGACAGCAATGTTTGTGAGAGTGGTTACGATTGTGATATACCAGAGTGATTATGATAATATCTCTAGGTTCGTTAATGTTACGAGTAGCAACATATCTTGGAACGATATGATACTAGTGTACCTGACAGTAAGCATAATATTTCTCATTGCTTATGATCACTGCATATAATATGCATTTCCCGTGTGTCACAACAATTGAGAACTACCTCTTACTTTTCTCTGTTCCAGATGAACAGTGGCGATTCAAAGGAGCCACAGGAGTGTGCGTCCACACCAAACAGAAACACTGTTAGAAACGTGTGTTTGCAACGCTATTCATCATAGGTGAGAATCAAATTGCAGCTACGAAAACAGAAGAAAGCTCACAGTTGTTACCCTGCTGCGAATGGGTTTTTGAGGCAGATAACTGACACTTTCTAAGTCCCAGTCTTGCGCCAGCAACCGCGTTTAGTTTCATTTTCATAAGTGCACTACAGAGTGACTAGGAACAGAAGAGAAACATACTCTGTCGAAAGATGAAACCGGCATGGAAAATGAACTCGGGTTTTTCCAGTTACGACACAACTGACTCCCTCCAGGACAGTGACTCAGCCAGGGGTAAATTAACCGCCTGGGAGTAAAAAATTACATGGCAGGGGTAAATATTTCATATCACAAAATGAATCAGCTGTGTTCTTACTGATATTGTTTCTGGTATTTCTGTTTGATACAGTAGTGTTTGTTTCTTCCTTTATCATCGTATATTTCGTGCAAAACCTTCATATTATTAAAGGTGTCTCTGTATCTTTTTTGTTGTTGTTGTTTGTTTGTTTTTATGCCGGCCATGCATTTTTTGTATGGGGATGAGGGGGTAAATGGCTAAATATGTCAAGCCAAGAAGGTAAATGACGGAGGAAGGGTTGAGAATCGCTGCTCTAGGAGAATGTGATGTCAGTGCTATATTCACAATTGAGAATCAAGTCCAAATAGGAGCAGCAGCGACTCAGGGCATTGTTGTAAACTTTCCTGACCGAAGTTATCAACAATGTTCGTGATTAAAGCCGTGTTGGCACAAATACAAGTTTGTTCCGAACAGTACTTTACACAGTACATAGATAACCGATATCCTGACAGAAACAGGGTTCAGAGTGAATGCACTTCATCGGAAAATGTCTGCCAACTACTGCTGGCAACATAAGTGTGGTAAGGAAGTGTGGCCCAGACCAGTATTTAACTGCCAGCTGCAAGTGCTGTCAACATTACACCCACATACTGGGGCTAGTTTTATGATTCGAGCAGTGTTCTACATTAAAATGAACTCAGCAGTGTGATGACTACCAATCTCTTGTTGGCGACATTGTTCGTACGTCATCAGCAATGTTGGTGACTGGATCCACAGCAGTACACCGGCAGTCATACGAACCATATCCACACCAACAGTGCACACAAGCTGTTAGCCACAGAGTCTGCAATATACTCACAGTGTTGCCGGGATGTGGACTTGCCTTTATACTTCAATACACACACACACACACACACACACACACACACACACACACACACACACACACACACACACACACACACACACACACACACACACACACACACACATACACACACACACATTTTATCATTATTATCAGTTCGTGGTAGGGAAGTGTGGTGATGGTGTGGGTGATCAAGATTGATTTTATTTTGTGGTAGGTGGGGGCGCTCACCATACACTCACTCGATGTAGTGCTGCTCTCGGGTGTCTGCCCTTTCCTCTCCATCCTTCTTTCCTTCCATTCTCTTCTGTCGTTCTTTCCTTCATACTTTCGTTGTCCTTCTGCCAACGGGTGACTTTACACTCCCTCTTCTGTCTTTTTTTCCTTCATTCTTTCGACTTCTTTCAGCCTGTGGGTGACTCTACACTGAGTGACAAGCCAAATGGTTTCCTGTGCACCAGGAAACCATTTACTACGCTGGGTGGTAACCATATAACCAAATTTTGGCACCTGGTGGTTTAGTGGGTAATTATTGCGCTCCACTCGGATTGAGCCATCCAAGCGGTGGATGGGGTTGATTGCTCATGTAATGCCACTCAGGGATGAGTGAGGCTGGTCACTCTCATCTTAAATGTCGGGACCAACTGCCTAGCCCCGGGCTCCTACGCTCCTCATGGGACAATGTAGGATTGGATGATGGATGGATGGATGAACTCTACTAATGGTATTGCAACAAGTTTGCATGTGGACGGGGAATGTGGGGATGGTGCTGATAGTGATCATTATGATTTAGTGAAGTAATTACATGGATGATAATAAATTATACTGTTTGAAGTATCAAGAAATAGAGTTACCAACTCGCTGTGAACATAACTGCTTGTTTACCCTACCATCACATATATTAACCCACAGGGCCAAACTACGCACACTATTAAGTAAATATACACACGTTATTATAGTCGATTTGGCCATGTGTTTTTATATTCAGTGAAGCTAGGAAGAGTTGTACAACAAGCTGACAGAAAAGCATGACGAGGTTATCAGTCCACTCCCCTGTACATTGTTATCTTTAGCTTTTCTTTCCATTACTTCCAGTGACTTACACCCTTAACTAACAAATAATTTTTTATACTCATCTTCACTAGCTCTGTGTGTTGTATTTTCCTTTATACCCATCAGTATACTTTGCCCTCTCTAAACGCTAATCATAATACTCAACTCTTCTTTCATTTAGCCTACTTATCTGCTCAGCCTCCTCGGCTCGTTACTACTCAACTTCCCCCATGTGCTCTTGCCATATTGTTTGTCCTGTTTCCTTACATACCCAATTGAATATTTTCCTTTCCAATAAATTCTCATTTAAAGTCTACTGAGATTCACTCGCTCATCCCCTCAATTTCCTTTACTCCCACCTCTCCTCTCGAGTATCCCCGTCATAATTTTGTTTTCCTACTTTTTCATAAGCAGTTGTGGTAGGTGGTGGCGACCATCATTCACTCACTTGATGTAGTGCTGCCTACTTCTTCCTTAGCCTTTATCATTCATTTTCTGTGCCTCCCCTCCTCTCTTCCTATTTCTCGCATCTTTCCTGTCACTTCTTATTGCTTTTCTTTCCTTTACAGGTGGCTTTACATTGAGTGACAAGCCAAATGGTTTCCTGTAAGCCAAGAAACCATTTACAACGCTGGGTGGTAACCATATAACCAAACCATACGTGCTACCTATGTGTGAACAAGTTGGTTGGTGGAGGGTTAGTGCCCCTCCCCTTAAAACAAATAACTCAAAGTCAAATGGCCACCCCTTAAGGGATTATGGTGTCTGGCAATAGATAGATAGATAGATAGTTGTAAATTTTGCCTTCCTATGATCCCTCATCTTTATTCTCCCGCTTTTCTTCGCTCACTTAGCTGTTCAGTCCCTTTCACTCATTATTCCTTCGCTCCTCTCGTGTGCTCATGACATAAACAAGGTTCCTGATTGGGCCGCCACCTCTCCTTTAATGCTCACTGCCCCACAAGGTCCGCGACCCAGTACTCATTAGTCCACGATGCGCATTTGTCTCCACTCGTTTCCAGGCGCCGCCGAGTTCTGTCATCTGACTTTTTTTTTTTTTTTTTTTTTTTACGTTTGCCGAGTCTATACTTCCGACGTTTATGAGTTAGAGTTTCTAGCTTCTGCTTTGGGTTATATAATCCTGGGGTTTATAGTTCCTGTCGTCTATGAATTCTTGTTAATGCTATACTAGTGCAAGCTGTTTGAAGCCTTTGGTTGCGGTTGTCTGTACTTAAACCTATAACTGGACACTGTGGTTTGGTGCTGGTGTACTACAACAGCAAGGCATTTAATGACGAGAATTTTTTGCACCTGATAGTGCACTGACTGTAAGCCTTTGTGTCTGATTACATAGAACTGCATCAGAAATTAAAACAAAAATGGCTGACATCTATAATAACAAAGGGGAGTGTTTGTATGTTTGTTACCTATAAACTCGGCTCCCTTAGGGTCTACCCCCAATTATGATACATATTCAGAATCAGCATGATCCAGGGAGTGTTTTGGTATATAATTTATTAGGATTAATTGTATGTTGAAAAGTTACATTAGGTATATTGGCCGAAGACCCAATCAGACCTCCGCAGCAGCTTGCCGAAAAAGTCCCCCCGGAGGGTGGACCTTTTCGGCTAGTATGAGAATAAAAGTGTCATAGTATGCGAGAGAAAATTCTAGTGAGATCAGTGGGAATTATGTGACCACCAAAAATTTGCATAAACCAACGATCATGTTGCCTTTAGACTTACAGGTTTAGAGAGAGAGAGAGAGAGAGAGAGAGAGAGAGAGAGAAGCATTTCTTTGTGACTATCAGGTTCTTCTAGTGTAAATTCCTGTTATTTACCTGCTTTTAGAATGGAAAAGAGACATTTTTACGTGATTGGAAGTGGTCAGAGTGCGACTATGGTGTTGGTGGGTGGGGTGAATTGAGGACTGAAGAGGGGTGGGAGGGTGAGGTGAGGGGTAGGTGGGCATGGACAGGTGAGGTGAGTGTTAGATGGGGATGAAGGGATGGGGTGAGGGATGAATGGGGATTGAGAGATAAGGTTAGGAGTGGGTGGGGATGGAGGGGTGAGGAGTGGATGGGGTTGGAGGAGGTGAGGTGAGGGATAGGTGAGGATGGAAAGGTGAGACTGAGTGTGAATGGGAATGGAAAGGTGACGTGCGAGGTTGTTCCTGTTGCCGTGGCTCCAAGCCCATCGTAAAAAGAAACCTCTGAAATGCAGGCTGAAGATCCTCGTGCAGTGCAGAACAACATCCTCCTTTCAGGGCTTAAGAAGAGAGCTGTGGAAGGTTCGTAAAACTAGTCAGTGGAGCCGCCTCGTTATACTGAAGCCACCATATGAAGGTATCCTTGTACAACACCGAGGTATGGGATGAGTGAACAAAGAGTCAGGGCTGTAATGGCGTCGTTAGAGAGGGTCAATGGGCGGCTTTGTCTCTCCCCTCGATATCAACATTGTGATTGTTCTGATGAATGCCTGGCAAAGGATGAGAATCAGGATCGTATTCTATGTGCCTTTGGGCTTTTCGTTATACTCTTCTCCAGCGATTTATTTTGTACACATCGCCTCAATGTCCTTTTGCATGTTAGTGACTGAAGCTATGTCCATACTGAAACGATGAAAATAACATAGAGGAGAATGTTTAGATGTTAAGTGCACCATTTCATATACCTTCTTTAGCGCTCAAAAGAGTGTGTGAAAATAGAGTAGATTCCAGTTTGTACACATGGCTTCATCGAGTTTTATTCAAGTAATGGAAAGACAAGTCCATTAATAATCTAACAGAATAACTGATTTGGAGAGTGAATGATAAAGTACGCCAATTTCCTTGTTATAAGTCTGATTATTTTGATTATACTGTTGATTCCCAACTGGTTAGATAAAACCATCAATGAACCCCTTCATTTTCAGGTGTCGGGCCTGTCGGTCTGCAGCTGAATAATATGTTTTGGTAGCAGCTAAAGTAAAAGACCAAATTGCTTCATCGGACTGGAGGAATCAATTATCGGGAGACAGCTCAGGAGAAAAAGAAGTCGCCATGGTTATATTACCAACTGGATGAATAAAGAAGAAGGCTGATATGAACATATAAAGTCTAAGTAAACTGATAACTTACAGAATTAAAAGTGACTGAACAACAGTAGACGGACCGGTTTCGGAACCATGACCTTCCTGTTGTGGGCTGACTGTGCTTCCCATTATGCTACAGCCTCTCCCACCCCACCCATCATATTGCTTGCCTGCCTTTCTGCTTCACATACAGTACATCTAAATCCCAGTATCTTGCTTCCTATCGAAGGCCGAGATTCTCAAACAAACTTACGACCCATTCCCTGGCGTAAGTAAGATTTGTCTGCATAGAAAAAGTGATAATCTTTGTGTGTGTTTTTCTACCTGCCCGAAAAATCATATAGTGATGGGAGAAATTATTTAAATTCTTTCTTTATTTATTTTTGTGAGACGATCCTGCTCTGCTTCTTATAATCTGTTTTCCTTCTTAGGATCTGCTTCTCCTTCATGTCTAACTCCATACCCTCGCTCCTCCACCACTCGTGTAGCACTTACCTGCCTGATCAGCGAGTCTCGATAATTTTTATGGTCTATTCCCTCCTTTACCTTATATTTGTTTCCGCAGGAAGTACTAGGCACATGAAGTTTTTGCACCATCCTTTCGCTGTCCCTCCTGAAAAATAATAACAACAAGAACAACAACAACAACAACAATAATAATAATAATAATAATAATAATAACAATAATAATAATGATAATAATAATAATAATAATAATAATAATAATAATAACAACAATAATAACAATAATAATAATAATAATAATAACAACAATAATAATAATAATAATAATAATAATAATAATAACAAGAGAAGGTGTGGCCTTGTTAGTGAGCCCGGAAATGCAGCAGTGTGTGATTGAATGGAAGGAGGTGTCATCGAGACTGATGTGGGTGAAAGCGAAGTTTGAACGCGAGTTGTGTTTGTTTGTGAGTGCATATGGGCCTGGTATTAAAAGGGATGAAGAAGAGATGGAGTCTTTCTGGAATGATGTTGATGAGTGTCTGCAGAGTTTTGGAGCAAATGAGAATGTGGTAATGATGGGAGATCTGAATGCTAGAGTGGGAAATGTAGCAGCTGAATGTGTAGTTGGTATGCATGGTGTGCCTGGAAGAAATGAAAATGGGTAACGAATGATAAGGATGTGCGTTGAGCGAGAGATGGTGATTGGAAATACCCTGTTCGAGAAGAAAGATATTTATGAGTATACATGGGTGACACAGGAGGGTGGAAGGGATGTTGATAGAGCACTGATGAACTATGTGGTTGTGTCTAGGAATGTAATAGGAAGATTGTTGGATGTAAGAGTTCTGAGAGGGAAGGGTGGAGGTATGTCTGACCACTACCTGGTGGAGGGAAAGTTAAGACTAGGTAAGAGATGGATGAGAGCTAGGAGAGTTAGGTGTGGCAGGGAGGTTTTGAAAGTGAGTCAGTTGGATAAAAGAGAGAAAATGATAGAGTATCAGGAGAAATTGAAAGATCAGTGGAACGCAGTGAAAGATCAGGAAAACGGCAGTTTTTTTTTTTTAATTGATAATGAATGGAGGAAGGAAAAACAATGGGAAAAAAAATAAGTCCATGTGCCTAATGGCGTCCTCCATTCATAAAATATCTATAACAACTGGACTTGAATTGAAGTGGATCAAATGTCTGTGCGAAACAACTCCCAGGAAGTGAATTCCAGAGAGTAGTAGTTCTGGGGATAAATGAATTTTTATAATCAGAGGTTCTGCACTGCGGGGGACAGAGTGTGAATTCATGGGCGCTCCCAGCTGCACGAGTATTTCAGGAGAAAATGTGAAGGGAAGGAACAATTGAAGCCAGTTCGTCTGAACATTTACGGTAAAAATATCTATAAAATAATGCTAAAGAAGCAACATCTCTACGTACTGATAATGGAGGAAGGTCTTGCGTGATGGCGGGATTATTGATTAATCCAATGGCTTTATTTTGAATTTTGTCCAACTGTCCCAATGCAACCGCTCCACATCCGCTCCACAATGGTGAACAGTATTCGATCTGAGAATGCACATGCCTTCTGTATACTGTGGCCATCTGCTCGTCAGTGAAGAACTCACGAAGGAAAAAGAATGGCAGTTGTTTAAGAGTGCTGTGGTGGGGCATGCGGAAGAGGTGTGTGGTGTGAGACGTGTGGGTGGTGGTGTAAGAAAAGGAAGTGCATGGTGGTGTGAGGAAGTAAGTATGGCTGTGGCTGAGAAGAGACGTGCATATGGAGTGTGGCTGCAGAGGATGGATGAGATGTCATATGAGAGGTATAAGGAAAAGAGCAATAAGGCGAGAAGGGCTGTGCGTGATGCTAAAGTGGCAGCAGATGAGAGGTGGGGTAGGCGGTTGGCTGACAATTTTCAACAGAATAAGAAAATGTTCTGGAAGGAGGTGAAAAGGATGTGGAGAGTCTGGGAAGGAAGAGCGAGTAAAAGCAGAGGATGGGAGGATGTTAATTGAGATGGATACGGCAAGGAAGAGATGGGCAGAGTATTTTGAAAGATTGTTAAATGTAGAGGAGGAGAGGGTGGCTGAGATTGTGGCAGATGGAAGGGTGCAAGGAATAAATGTGTTGGGAGAGATGAATGATTCTTTGATCACAAAGGAGGAAGTACAGGAGGCAGTAAAGAAGACGAAAATAGCGAAAGCTGCAGGTATGGATGGATGTCCTGTGGAATGCCTGAAGGGTGGTGGAGCGACTATTGTTGACTTGTTAGTAAGATTATTGAATGTGTGCTTTGTGAAAGGTATGGTGCCAACTGACTGGGCAAGGGCTTGTGTGGTCCTGTTGTATAAAGGCAAGGGTGGTAAGTATGAATGTACTAGCTCTTGGGGTATAAGTCTGTTGCATGCTGTAGGTAAGGTGTATGGTAGAGTGTTAATTAAGAGAATTAGAGAGAGTACAGAGGGAGTGTGTGGTGATGAGCAGTTTGGCTTTAGGACAGGGATGGAATGCGTGGATCAGATGTTTACTGTGAGACAAGTGTGTGAAAAGTATTTAGCAAAAGGCAAGGGTGTGTTTTGAGCATTCATGGATTTAGACAAAGCGTATGATAGAATTGATAGGGAGGCTTTGTGGACTGTTTTAAGATTGTATGGACTTGATGGTAGGCTACTAAAAGGGGTGAAAAGTTTTTATGTAAATAGTTGAGCGTGTGTAAGAGTGGGAAATACTGTAAGTGATTGGTTTCCCGCGAGAGTGGGGCTGCAGCAGAGATGTGTGATGTCGCCTTGGTTGTTTGATATTTATATGGATGGTGTTGTAAGGGAGGTGAATGCAAGAGTTTTAGGTGGAGGTCGGAGTCTGGTGAATGTTGATGGTAGAGAGTGGAATCTGAGGCAGCTGCTGCTTGCAGATGATACTGAACTGGTGGCTGATTCAGAGGAGAGATTGAGACAGGTGGTAGTGGAGTTTGGAAGGGTGTGTGAAAAGAGGAAATTGATAGCAAATGAGAATAAGAGTAAAATAATGAAGTGTACGAGGTCGGTAGATGGTAGGAGGATGAATATCGTTTTGAATGGTGAGTTGCTTGAGGAGGTAGAGTGTTTTAAGTATTTAGGGTCACATGTTGCTGTGGATGGAAGAATAGATGCAGAAGTGAAGTTTAGAATGAATGAAGTAGGAAAGGTGCTGGGAGGAATGAAAAAAGTGTTTAGATGTCGTTCGCTTAGAATGGATGTAAAGAGAAGGCTGTATGAGGGTGTTGTGGTCCCGAATGCGTTATATGGGGCTGAAACATGGAATATGGGTGTAGCAGAGAGGAAAAGTTTGAATGTAATGGAAATGAGGTGTCTGAGGAGTATGTGTGGAGTAACGCGTATGGATCGAGTGAGAAATGATGAACTGCGAAGGAGGACTGGAGCTGTTCGGGAGATGGCTGATCGAGTTGAGCAGCGGGTGTTGCGATGGTTTGGGCATATGGAGAGAATGGATAATGAGCGATTGGTGAAAAAGATAACTAGATCTGATGTGAGAGGTGTAAGGCTGAGAGGGAGACCGCGAAATAGATGGATGGACAGTGTGAAGAGAGCGTTGGATGGGAGAGAGATGTCTGTTGAACAAGAAAATGGGCCTGTGTGTCACAGAAATAAATGAAAATTGTGAATGAATAAGTGATGACGCAGCCCTGAGGGGATATTCTCCCGCATTTGGTCTGATCAGCTAATCAGGCCAGGTGCAAGTAAGGGGGTGGGTCATTTTATGATGTGGCAGGGATAAACCAGCTCTGCTGTCGGGCCCTGCAGCGGATGTCACTGATTGCACTGCACAGTTGACCCTCGTGCGGTGTGGTGCGATGAGGATCTGTCTCTTCTCCCCTTTGCGGCTAAGATGCGAATGAATGTGTAAGAGTGGATGAGTAAATTGGGAGTGTGTCGTCCTGTCTCGGCTACCTCCCTTTCCTTGGGGGAAGCAGCCTAGGTATATAGATAGATAGATAGATAAATAAAATAATAATAAGAAAAACAATAATAATAAGAAGAAGACGAAGAAGAAGAAGAAGCAACAACAACAACAACGGCAATAATAAAAATAAACAATAATAATGATCAACAACTATAATCTAGGATAATTTTCCGTTCTATCAAAACATTATTTCTGTAGGAGGCACAGGAGACAGGAAGCTCCTACACACTCCTCTCCTTGTCCTTCCACTCAGTCAACTTGGAGCTTCGACTGGAGATTGATTGTCAGTTTATTAGTAAATTCTGCCCCTGATCCCAAGTTTTGCCTTCCTGTCATCCTCATTTACACACCTGACTCGTAACTACCTACCTAACCGCCCACCTGCCTCCCTACCTACCTGCTCAAGGGCCATGTTTATATACTCTCCTAAGAATAACTCGTGTATAAGATGTTTGTATATATGTTTGTCCACACGAGTACAGCTGACAAATCCTTCTGAAAAGCAAAACTGTTTGTAACAATGATACACTGTTATGGAAAATTCTCCATCTTAAAAATTACTTAAAATGTATTTTCAGCACTAACCCAAGTCATCGTCTGGTTACCCAGCCGCCTGCCTTCCACCGCTCTCTGCCTACCTGCTGCCCCGTCTGCCTCACCTTCCACACACACACACACACACACACACACACACACACACACACACACACACACACACACACACACACACACACACACACACACACACACACACACACACACACACACACACACACACACACACACACACACACACACACACACACACACACACACACACACACACACACACACACAAAAAAAAATCACCTTCCCCTCACCCTCATACACAGCCCATTTTCGTATTTCTTTTGTTTATTCTTGCAAATTTCAGATAAATTAAGTATTTTAGGAAAGACGTTCGTCATATGGATTAATGAAGGATGCATCTTCCTCTTCCAATCCGAAAAGTTCCCCTCAAGCTGAATAAAAACTTTTGATGGTTGAGAGTATGAGATAATAAATACTTTATTGGAGGCGAAAAGGTTTAGCGTATGAACATAGACGCGTTGCGGTGATAGGGGGCGAGGAGGCTGACACACACCGTTCACACTAGACTCTCCATTACACTTACCACTAGCACCACCAAACGCCCGCACCTCTGACCACTACACTCATCACTACACACCGCTTACATCAAGACACTTCACCTTGACACATTTCATCCCGCAGCACTCATTTCACACACCACGACACAATTCTCACACTTCTCCACACATCTCGCACCACTATACACCCACAACACTACACTTACTACTCACACCAAAACATTCACGTCTAAACTCTCCTCTCATGCCACCGAGTTCAATATATGAGCACCAGTTATTCCCTTAGGTGCTGGAGTTGCATAGGTAATAAGTACTGTCGATAATGAACACATTTCTTTACACGGAGGAGATCCACTCCCCTACCTCCAAAGTCTTCCTTAGTGTTAAATTTACATCCCGAATTCCCAGACTTAAGTCCATTATCTCGTATGTCAGATAACCGGCGCATCAAAGTTCCTTGTTGTTGAAGAGTAAGTCTGCTTAAAATATACTCAAGAGTGCAGCATGGAACTGGCCAATGTAATCTTTCTGTATCAGAAGGGCTTGTTTCGGTAGCAATGTGCAAAAAAAATAAATAAATAAATAAATAAATAAAAAGCTGAATATCAACCCCACTCCCGCGCCATTCCTGTGGTCTCGTGGCATCTGCCTTTATCTGTCACTTCCATACATAACGCTTGTGTAACCGAACAGTTCCTTCCCTGACACCCCTCCACACATCTCTGCCCCAGTACTCCAGTTTGTGGATGCTGTTTCTCGATAACTGGATCACCTTTGGCTCTTAATTTTAAACCCACAGTAGAACTCGGGCCTCTAAAAGTAGATGCTTGATTTAAGAAACAAATGGCTGTATTTTGTAGCTCGGGGAAATGTTTGGTGCTTTTATTGTCAACCAGGCTGTGGTAAAGGTCAAGCCTGATTATTTTCATAGTCATTGATACCTCCTCCATCACCGCAGCACATCACTGGTGTTAGATGCTGTATCCCTAGACCCTTCAGCTTAGGCCAAGCAGCTTTTCACACTCCATAGGTGTCTGTGACAGAAGAACTCTACTGACTTTCAAAAATTTAAATCCTGTTCCATATCCGGTACCCCACCACACGAAACAGGCTGTGGATGCCATAATTATCTCATCATGAAGAAGGCCAAGTCTACTGACTCAGAAGCTTCTATTGTCTTATTACTTTCTAGCCACTCTGCCTTTCCATCTCCCCTTTCATAAACATAGTCTATAGACATCTTACCTTAGGAACTGCATAGTTCTGACTGTGTAACTTAGCACTCACATAGAACCTGCTGGAGCTACAGCCTATCAGTACTGTTAAATCTCCCTCCCTCTCTCTCTCTCTGTCTTTGTGTTTGCGTGTGTGAACTTGCAGTCATGCTTCTAATACTAAAACACATGCTGGCTGGATGAGCGGACAGACATGTCAGTGGGCTGGAGGACAAAGGAAAATGGGTCAGTTTGGTAATAGTCCATGGGGTAAATTGGTCCATGGCTGGAATAGATCCCTACTGGGAATAGGTCCATGGAGGAATAAGCTCTTTGGAGAAGTTGTCCCAAGTGAAAACATAGGTTTAATGGTGTAAATGGGTTCATGGGAGAAAACAGGTGCATGCGGAAGTTTGAGGTATCCTTACTGAGAGAAAAGTTCATAAGGGGAAACAGGCTCATGACGAAATTAGGTCCAAGGGGAAAAGAATGTGCCTGAGGTAGAATCGGTTATAGGTCTATAAGGACAAATAGCTCCAAGGGGGAATATAGTTTCTCTGTTAAAATAATTCCATGGGGAAAGACTTAACAAAAAAATCTGATGTTTCCTGCATACATTGAACTAAGAATGGATGTAGAAAACTCTAACCTGCATGTTGTTGTACAGGTTTTATCCTTTGTGTTAGGATAAAACTACTCCCCTTTTCGGTACTGGTAGGCTATTCTAAAAGACCAATCGTTACAGTATTTTGGATGTAGCAAATGTCAACAAGTTGATACCGGTATTATATGTCTGTGTTGACTAGCAGTGAACTAAAGTCTCATTATCACATGATTCATTCCTTCATGGGGAGTAATACTTTCAGTATTATTTGTAGATGACTCCAGGTTTACGAGCAGATGAAACTCCACTGTGTTAAGTAATATTACAAAATTTTCATTTTCTCATTTTTGGTGTATAAGAATATTTATAATCAGGAAATAAATTATGCTAAGAAATGTCTTTCGTCAGTATTTAACAAGAAAATCTGAAATGTCAATTGCTTTTCAGTCTTCGACAAAAAACTAGTCCCTAAATCCTATGATTTCTTTCACAAGCTTTGTGCAATTACTAAAAACGCATTACTATATTTATCCATCTAGTCACTTGATGTAATGCTACCTTCAGATGGCTGTAAAGTCGGTGACAAGCCAAATGGCTTCTCGTAGGCCGGGTCCCCATTATTACACCAGGAGGTAACCATATACCCAAATGGACGCCTGGTGGCTTAGTAGGTTAAGGTGCTCCACTCGGATGTCCATAATGGATGATATCCGACTGGGGGTAAAGATTAAATTTCTAAATAATATTGCTCAGATGCGAGGAACTGATCCCTTTTGCCATTAATTTGTGTACTAAATAGAATAGTCAAGACTCTACACTCCTGGTAGGTAAACATACATTGGATGGTAGATAAATATTTTGATAAGGGGGATCATGGGGTACCCATGTTATCTTAACAGTAATTCACATTGACTCGCCTTCTTGTCTCAGACTATGCATGTTTTCCTAAGAAGCGGAAAAATGCTGACTAATTTAAGAGATGACCAAGATAAGGAGAAACAGTTTTGATCAAATAAAGATTCGTGTTCACTGTTGTTAAAAACGGTCCCTGGTGTTGGCACACAAAATGCAGAGTAAATTTGTTCCGTAATAAGGACTAAAAGTCTTACTGTAGATGATATTCCCAGAAGTAATGATTGAGAATACACCTGAAACTGACAAGCCATTAATCATTCATGTTCATGATCTTTTGAGTCGAGAACAAACTCTGACTTTTCCAGTAGCTCCGTGGATCTGGTTTACACAACGCTATTGATAAAGTACTTGGATGGATCATTAGAATGGTGCTGTCATCCCTTAAACAATCGGTGCGTCTTATAATGTAAATGGGAGCTCCCAGGTCCCGCTGCGAACGTAACATAAAGGAAGGCATCTTCCTCTTAAAGAATCAACATCTGGTGGGTAAGTTGTCAGTTATAACCCTCCTGGAAGTCTGAGAGAGCTACCTGAATGTGCTCCAGGTGCCACGCGTCAGTACGGACTTCGTTTTCTCGTAGTAAACATCCGTATTATAGCTGCCACTCCTTGAAGAACACTAGTTTTTCGGGTAAAAAATAACTTTTCTTACTCGCCAGGAAAGAGACATGAAGAAGGCTAGTGGAGATTTTGTTATTAATTACAGGGTAAAAGCTGGATTTCATTAATTACTTATTAATTTTCTAAATAACATTTTCCTTTATGGAGTACAGTCCTTGATGAAGATGGCATGCGTCGCAAGAAAGTATTGGTCTGTTACCTCAGCCAGTCTCATCCCTGGAATAAAGAAACCCTTTCTTTCAGTAGTTGCCATGGCAAAAAAAAAAAAAAAAAAAAAAACTCCAGCTGGCCAAAAATGAGAAATTCCCGACCAGTCACGCTTAGTGAAGTTCCTCCTATGCATTTGCCAATGAGGAATTTATGTAACAAAGTAAAAGGTATGATACGTCTCGGCCAGTCACCCTTTGCAGTACTCTTCACTGAGTGCAAAGACAATAAACACCAAAAATGTTACTTTGAAGACCACTGGACTTTGGCAAATCATCAGAATTACCCCAAAATTATTTGTCTGACATTGGAAACAAACCTCTCCAAGTGTCGTTTGGGTACGAGTATGAATTTGGTTAATTGCCTTGGTCAGATTCTCAGTCTGGTTGCACATACCGAGAGCTGACAAAGAAAAAAGGTTTCTAATGAAAGGTTTGGAGGAGGTAGTGAAGCTTTTGCTGTTCAAAGGAATTCTATTATGGAGAGATGGGGTGGAGAGGTATATGAGAGAGTGGGGTGTGAGTTGGGAGCAGGGGAGTGAAATGGCGGGGGACAGGGCGACTTGGAGGCGATTTGTTTGTGGCCACCCCAAACGGGATTGAGGCGTCTGGCAATAGATAGATAGATAGTAAGGGAAGATGACTGTCTTTCCTTCTGTCTGTCCCTCCCTTATCTGTTCCCTCCTGACCTTGAGTACCCTGCCACGCCCCAACCCCTCCAATCTCGCCCTCACTAGTTGTTTAAAGCCAGTCTTTATTCTGACTGATAAATGATTTCTGACTGCGGGGGAGCGGGGGCGTAAGGGTTAATCCCACATCCAATGTCTCTATCATGAGTAGAAGAGACAGAAACGAGGTAGATGACCACACACACACACACACACACACACACACACACACACACACACACACACACACACACACACACACATACAGGCTGACAAATGCATGCAAACACACATGCACATACTGTACATACATACACACACATATTCTCTCTCTCTCTCTCTCTCTCTCTCTCTCATTCCAATTTTTTCTACGCATCCACCATATGATAGCGTCTCAGAGGAGTTCTTTATTTATTTATTTTTTTTTTAATGCATGGAAGAAGGAACCAAAGGCCGGAAAGCCGTAAGATTGTTCCCTCCCAGAAAAAATAAAAACATGATGACACAGAGCCAAATTCAAGATCTCTTCATTTCGAGATGCCTGGACACAGTGCGTTTGAAAGACTGGAGGTCATAGACAGTACCTAGGAAATTCAGAAAGAGGAAAACAGTTCCACAGTTGACCTGTTGCATACATGAAAGACTGGGAGTAACGGTTAACGCTTGCATTAGACAGTTGGACAGAAAAGAGATGAGAGTTTGTTGCTAGACGGTTGCTACGCACCCGTCGTAGTGGTGGAGGGATACAAGCAGACGGTTCAGAGTAGTGACCATTGAAATAGCGGTAGAAAAAAAAAAAAGCTGCAACAGCGCAGCGAAGAGACAGAAGATGAAAGAAGCCAGTAAGACCAGCAAGGTCAATGAGACGAAAAATCTTTGACTCCACCTCGTTGAGAAGAGCTTTATGTGGGAAGCCTCCCCACACATGAGTTTCACTCTACACTGGGACGAATAAAGCCCGTGTATAAAGTCAGCAACTGTGCTGGGCTAAAGATGGCACGGAATCGGCTTAGGACACATAACCTTTTAGAAGCAGATTTTCCTCTGAGGTAATATGATCTCTCCACAATAAATCCCAGGAGAATGAAACCTCAAGTATGTTCAAAGTTGATGCAGGATTGAGTTTGGTATCGTTAAAAAGCAAAGGATATTCGTGTGGAAGATTCAGACTATATGAAAGATGTAAGAACTGAGCTTTTGAGGTAATAAAAACAAGATTATTTTCATCCCAATCAGATATATAAGCCAAATCAGACATTAGGTGTTCCATAGCCTCATCTTGTTTGTTAAAGTAATTGCTGAGATAGAGTGTGCGGTAAGCGAATGGAAAGGTGAAGGGCGGAGTCATCAGCGCATGAGTGGATAGGGTTAGCTATACAGCTTAGGTCGTTAATGAATAGAAGGAAGAGAGTTGGTTATAGGACAGTACCCTGAGGAAAATCACTACTGATAGCTCTAGGAGAGGAACGGTGGCCGTCTACAACAGCGACAATAGACCGACCAGAGAGGAAACTTGAGAAGAAGGTGCATATAAAAGGATTGAAACCGTAAGAGGGCAGTCTGACTGAATGCCTTTGAGATGTCAAATGCAATGGCAAAGCTTTTGTAAAAGTCCCGAAAGGAGGATGACCAGGAGTTTGGAAGGTAGGTAAGAAGATCGCCAGTGGAGCGTCCCTGGCAGAACCAACTCTGACGATCAGAAAGACGTGATAGGAAAGGTGCTTAATTCTTTTTCTTAAGAATGGATTGAAGAAGCTTTGAAATACAGGACGTTAAAGTAATTGGACGATAGTTAAAGGGCTGGGAGTGGTCGCCCTTCCTCGGACAAGCTGAAAGAGCGCAAACTTGCAGCAAGAACGGAAAGTGCAAGACGATAGACAAAGGAGAAAGCGTTACCTTGGCAGGGTGTAAGCACAGAAGCACAATTCTTGAGGACAACAGGAAGTACCCCACCAAACGCATGTG
This sequence comes from Coenobita brevimanus, assembly GCF_032717465.1. NCBI lineage: Eukaryota > Metazoa > Arthropoda > Malacostraca > Decapoda > Coenobitidae > Coenobita > Coenobita brevimanus. The sequence continues at coordinate 29,127,232 of NC_137028.1, read as the reverse complement.
CCTTGTTAGTACGGAGGATGAAAGGCCGGCAAATGCATCAACTGGATAAACGTTAATGCCAGTCGTGAAGTCAAAGGGGGAAAGTGATGCTGGAACAGCACCCAAATCGTTTGAACAAAGAACTCTGCTTTTTCAGTAGCAGAAACAGCAATAAAGCCATAAAAACATAATAAAAGGAGGGAAGGATGATGACGTTATGTTGCTAGAAAGGTTTTTGGCAAGGTACCAGGAGGAGCAGGAAGAATCTGAGTCAGAGAGTTCAGAAAATTTAGTACGAATGAAACTATTCTTGGCAGAGTGAAGAACATACTTAGCGGGTTCTGGGCAGAGACAAAAGAGATGAGATTTTGGGGTGGGTTGGTTCTGGCAGCTTTTGTAGGCCTTCCTGTTGTCCACAGCATTAGAACAATCGTGATTAAGCAGCTTTTCATCTGCTGCCGCTAGTGCCTACGATGAGCTCATAGCTGTGTGTGTGTGTGTGTGTGTGTGTGTGTGTGTGTGAGAGAGAGAGAGAGTCTTCAAGTGTCATTTCATTCCTATCATTCACAACTTACATTTTATTCCTCACACACTTCATTTCGAACCATAATTATCTTCCCATTTCTCGCCCCGTATTATTTCCCTTTCTCCTCCCGAGCTTCTTCATTTACACTCTTAATCTCCTCTTCTTTTTCCTCCATCTCCTGCTTTTCCCTTCGTACCCTCATTCCTGTTTTTTTCTTCTACTTTCTCCTTCTCACATACGTATCATCACCTATTCTCCTTCTTTTATTCCTTCTTCCTGCTGTTCCTCACCTAACATCCATTCCTGTTTTTCTTTAATTCCTTTACTCTTATCTTTGGGACTTATTCTTCCTCCTCTTCCCTTCCTCATTCTTATTCCTTCCTCCTCATCTTCCCATTTCTCACCATTCTTTCCTCTTCCTCTTCCCAGTTATCACCACTTCTTTTCCTCCTGTTCTCCCATCCTTTCCTCTTCCAATTTATCAAGCTTTCGCTTCCTCGCTTTATGTCTTCTTTTTTCTCTTCCTATTTACCATAATTTCAATTTCTCCCTTTCTTCATCCCTCTTCCTCTTCCTATTTATCAAGATTTCCTTTCCTCCTTTTATCACATCCTCCCTCTCTTCGCAAATAAAATTCCCATTCCTCCTGTTATTCCTGCTTCCCCCATCCCTTCACACTCATCTTTCCATCTCCTCCTTTCCCAATCTCTTTCTTCAGCATCTCGCATTCTCTCCCCCACCTTCAACCATTCCGCCGGCAAGATCAAAAGATTTAATAAAGAAATCATGAGATTCGGAGGGAGGAAGGGAGGGAAAGAGGTAGCAAAGAAGAAGGAGTGAGGGAGGGAGGAGGAAGGTGAGAGAGGGAAGGAGAGGAGAGGTGAAGGCAGAGTGGAGGTGAGACTGGGAGGAGCGAAGGAGGGCACAGGCAAACAAGTTATTGGGAGAAGTGAAAATGAACATATCAGAGGAAGAGAGAGAGAGAGAGAGAGAGAGACAGACAGACAGACAGACAGACAGACAGACAGACAGAGACAGAGACAGACAGACAGAGACAGAGACAGACAGACAGACAGAGACAGAGACAGAGACTAAAAAACAGACAGTCAGACAGACAGACAAAGAGACAGACAGACAGACAGACAGACAGATGCATAGGCGACAGACGCATAGGCAGACAGACGCATAGACAGATAGAGAGAGAGACAGATAGAGAGAGGGGGGTGGGGGATGAGTAAAAATATGCAAATAAGAAAATAATCTTTATTTTAATGGTTGGGGAGAAGCAAAAAAAGGAAGCTAATGAGGAGCCAAGAGAGCACACCAGGTTGGGAAAGACTTCCAGAACAAAAATTGATTTATAATTCCAGCGCGTTTGCTTCATATTTGTGGCATTCCGCCGCTCTCCAACCTAAGTAGGTCTTTTTTTTTTTTTTCCTAATGACTAGAGAAACACGTCAGTCGTCTCTTAGGGGAATACTAGCCAGCAAGGAAAAGTAAGAAACAGAAAGTTAAGTCCTAGACAAACTGTTGACCCTGCCTGTAAATACAACAATATCCACGTCTCAGGATATTATCTAATACTGAGTTTACCCAACTATTTATCGTGTGGCCTAGCAGTTGCACACATTTTGCCATCAGATTTTTTTTTTTTTTCACATATTTTAATTTTTCTTTATAAGCCTGTAGCACTAAGAGCCTCCTTGCAGTTTTTTAGCACAAAATTTTTAATAGGGGAGAACAGTTAACCCAATTTCCCCGTCTGCGCCATCTAAACTTTAATCTTGTTGCTGCCAGACTATTATATTCAGCTACTGCCATATACTGATTTACAGCTCATGGCAGCAACAATAAACAGTAGAACGTAACTTGCACCCTAATCTTCATCACTTTGATTTTATTTTCAGCTTTACTAGGTCATAAAAGACAGAACTTTCTGTTGTTAGATGAATGTGCATACATGAAAGGAGGACACAGTGAAGCATAGGTAAGTTTGTCTAAGAAATGAAATATAACTAGATTCATTGGAGAAAGAAATTGTCTCCACAGCGAAAACACACAACTTATGTCCCCTGCACTATGATACGTAATACAAGTTCCAGACTCACTACAAGCAAGGCAAATAATTATAACAGAAGGCGTGCAGACATTTAGGTGCAGAGTTTTGTGGCTGCATCTGTGACATACTTTTGGACGTCAGCGTAACTCTCTGATGGATGCCAGCGTGAACATATCGACTGTCAATTTTGTTTGGCCGACAAATGAAAACTACCATGTTTACTTCATGAATGCTGAACTGTAACAAGAACTTACCACTTGGGTATCGTCCTGTTCACAGTTGTACGTAAAATTATGAAAAACCATAGTGTTGTGATTCTGTCACTGAGCTACGAAAATTAGTTGCATATAGATGAAAATCTACCCGCAGACAAGGTGGAAAAATTATGATGGAGATTTTGTTTTGAATGTGTCCATTGATTTTAAGGTAGAATGCCAGAAACATTTCTTTGTAGTTCCAGAGGTTTCCAGTCGCAGGGAACATTCTGCTGTCATACGATTTTGGTTATTAATCCTACAGGAAGCTGAGGGAGGCCAGCCTTGAAGACAGTTGCCCTCTTGGCTTTGAAGCTGATGGTGTGGGAGAATGCCTCGACGTCGTCTGTGAAGGTATAGCTGCAGCATATAGACGAACCCAGTATCATACAGGTTTACTATATTGTACTCCACTGGCCAGTTGTACGACTGTACTGTACAATCCGTCATTTAGTTGCACGAGTGTACTGCACAGTTTAGTTGAATGGGTGTGTACTATGAGGGGAGGGCAGGAAAAAACAAAAACTGTTTTGCCCTAAAGCATTGCCAAAGGGCTGTATATCGATTATTTTAACATGCTAATTTGGAAGAAATAATTCCTTTCCTTGCACATACACACATATAAAATAAACTGTCGCTTATTATAATAGGAAAATGAATATAGGTAATATCAACCAGTCCCAACAAAATAAAAATATTAATACATACGAGTAAAAGAATGAAGCATGCATTAACATATTTCCTATCATATAATCAATTACGTACCAATAATGAACCTCTCAGGGACTACATCTACGAGTATGTTAGAAAATAAAGCGTAGATTTATAGGCAAGGATTAATAAACATTATATAGCCGCAAAGGTATGTCTGGCTAGGACAGGGTTAGGTCAGGTGGGGTGATTGGGATTACCGACGCTCGCTCTAGAGCACCCAAGTGTGAAATTTGGGTGCACTCGCGCCAAACCCCAGGAGAGGGAGGAGGGGTTGATACAAGGAACAGGGAGATGCTTTTGTGTCAGGTAATAGAGGTAAGAGGAAGAGGAAAGGAGGGTGGAAGGAGAGAGAGTGTGGTGGAATGAGAGAAGGGAAGGTAAATTTAAGGGGAATGGAAGGAAGGGAGGGTGGAAAGCAAAAAAGGAATGTGTAAGGGAAAAAGGAGAGTTGGAAGGAGAAAAGGGGTGATGGAAAGACAGAAAAAAAAATGTGAAAAAGAAAAAAGGATGGAATAAAAAAAAAAAATGAAGCTGAAAAGGGAGAATGAAGTGTGGAAAAAAAAAAAGAATAATGTGGAGAAGGGGCGAATGGAATGCAAGTGGATGTTAGTCCTGCAAAAGCACAGTACGTTTGTAAATATCAGTGTAGGTTATTTTTTGACTGGTGGAAGGGATAATGGAAAGACCAATATATGTTCACTGTATTTCTTATCCAAACCATATGTGCTTCATCGTAAAGCCACGAGCAATCGTCTCTTTACCTCCTTGGCGAGAGAAAAGTTGAAGACAGAGTTGGTAAATGGTCAGACGAATGGATATTGACCAGATCATTTAGGTTCACTCATCCGAACCCTAATACCTCTCACACCAGCATGGCCAGCAACGAGAAAGCTTAAAAAGCTTAAGAGAAAAATGGCGATACTCAAGTGGGGCACTGGATGCAAATACAAAGTAGAGTGAAACGCCGAGAGATATAAAATTATAGGTGAAGTTTCCGAAATTTAATTCTAGAGCTGATGTCGAAAAACAGTGTTACGACGGAAATCTTATTTAATTTAATTTCGCAATTCAGTCGTTCACCTGTTAGAGTCGAATATTCCCTTGGAAAACTCTAGATTCAAAGGGGTTCCTACTCCTCTGTGGGTGAGTTTTTAGTTGATAACAAAATTTATTTAATGAATGTATCACATGCAGAAAGAATTTCAACTCTACTTCACATAGGAGTACAGTTATTGGCTTCTGATTAGCGTGACGATCGGGTCGCGCTGGGCCGTTCATTCCGAAACGTGACTGGGAGTATAAATCGCTTGCTCGCTTCGATCACTGGCTCGTAATAAGGGTAAGTGAAGGACCAGATGGTTGGGAATGGGAGTGCTTGTCTCATGGGGATGCAGGTTCAATCCTCACTTGATTCCTCAGGCAGTATGACTGAAAACATTCTAAAGGACTTTCCTTATGCCTTCAGATGGATTCTTTTGTCGTGCAATTTAATCTTATTGTCTAGTATTCTATTCCAATGAACGTCAGACAGTTTTATTCAGCTGAGAATGAGTCAAAGGAGACTGAGTGTTCAACTGGTCTCGTGGTCTCGTCTTCTCTTGTATTTTATTCCAGTTAACGACAGGCGAGTTTATTCAGCTCAAAGTGTGTCATAGGAGTCTGGGAGTGTTAAGCATCTCCAGTCAACCCATAACAACAGTTCTGCACACATTACCCGTGGCATATCACATTACAGGGCGGGGATTAGCAACTATGGTCGTACCATTCTAAAGTGGCGGTTTGGGTGGGGCACGAACCCCTGTACAGTGTTGCCACGTTTTCCATACTCGCGATGCCTCTCTCTCTCTCTCTCTCTCTCTCTCTCTCTCTCTCTCTCCTGGGGGGATGTGCATCACCCTAGGGAATTTTGTTTCTTTTATCTTATAAACTTGTGCTTTCATTTCTTTATTTTGTTTTTATATTATTGTTTTACATATGACGCCAGATGAGCTCGGTGTTACGGCGCTTTTTCATTCAATCATTCTCGCTCTCCTTCCTTCCCTCCCTTCATCTTTCCCTCAGCTTGACAATGCACTCAACACTGCCCCTTGCCTGCCTTCTCTCTCTCTCTCTCTCTCTCTCTCTCTCTCTCTCCTGGGGGAGATGTGCGTCAATTTTGTTTCTTTTATGAGTGACTTATAAACTTGTGCTTTCATTTCTTTATTTTGTTTTTATTATATCTAATTATGTTTAAAAATATTATTGTTTTACATATGGCGCCAGATGACCTCGTTGTTGTGGCGCCATGATTTGTTTTCATTCAATCACTCTCTCCCTCCTTCCTTCCCTCCCTTCCTCCATCTATCACTCAGCTGCACTCAACATTGCCCCTGGTCTGCCTCTCCCCCCCCCCCTCTCTCTCTCGTCTGTGGTATTTTAGGATACATTTTGGTTATTTTCTTTTACGTTATAATGTACATATTGTAAATTTGACTATTTCCACACCACCCAGGAGGTTAAAGTCTTGGCGCGTTTTTTTTAAGAGGTGTTCCCAAACAGGCCTATTAATCCTCTATCCCTCATAGAGACCAGGTCGTACTGGGTGTGTGTGTGTTGCCGCTCACGAGGGTTTAGTGTATATATTTTTTTTACTAAGAAACTGGCATATATTTGCTTATATTCCTGCACATTATCTTATAATCATAATTGTGACATTATTACCAACCCCAGAAAGGCGGTAACAGCCAATAAAAGTGACTACTTTTTTTTAAGCAACACTGTAAAATAATTATGCCACGTTTCTGTATTGCCGTATAAATATTTTACGCATAATCAGTTTACTGTTCTTTCATATATTATAATACACATGTTACCAATATATTCTTATGTGTTTATCTTACTGTGATGCCTATTACATATATCAGAGCCGTTCACATAGCGGGTATGGAACACGTGGCACCACTGTACAGAGGTTCGTGCCCCACCCAAACCGCCACTTAAGATTGGTACCACCATAGGTGGTGGTGTGAGATGGAGTGTGGCAGCATTTGTTGACGGGTGGGTCTTCAACTGGATCTCTGAAAGAGGTTTTGTATCATGTGTTTACAGTCAGACGCAGCAGCACACAGTAGAAATTAAAGTTACTATTGTATATTATTAAGCAGTAACGTGCAGAGGAAACTAAGGTAACTGATTACTATGTTAAATATCAAATGAAAGTATAAACTAAAGCAACTGCTGTATGTTGTTAAGCAACATCCCGCAGTGTAAACGACGCTCTAAAGTGACTTGTATATAAATACTGTTTGTTGGGTATGCAGCATATTCAGTGTGACTTAGATCGTTTTTAGGTATGAAAAGAGAAAATATACCTGATGTATATAAGTAAATATACTCAGTATTAACTAAAGCACCTGGTTCATAAAGTTCCGTAGTTACATGGAGTACGAGCTAAGGAGAACCGACATGTTACAGCCATTTTTTTTTTTTAAACCTTTTCGGGGGTGTGGGAGGGGCCCAAAATTAGGCTATCGTATTACACATGCCATTGCTTTTCTTACGGCGTTTAAAGGACAGAAAAACCTCCGTCACATCTCGATATCCAACGGTGACGGGTTTGAGCACATCCTACTCCCATTCGATCTCTTTCAGTCATACCTCCCAGGCGCTTAAACTAAAACTACCAGTATATAGTTATGTTTGTTATGTGTTGTTAAGGTGGCCCAGGGCATGTGTTGAAGAGATCCCATGGCACGGAGATATTTGCAACTGTCATGCAAGGTGCCCGATGGGTCAGACAGTCCTGCCTGTCTTGTGTGTACCCAGGCCAGCCATCACGTCACTTCAAGGCTTCATTGACTGAAGTCTAGTTTAATTCTCATGATAACGTCTCCTCAACTATTTTATTGTACAGTACCTAACGGTGCACAATTTAAAGAAGGTAAGAGTGAGCATAGAGGCCTAAGAGTGTTGATACTCCCACGGATAACCTTCTCATGGTCACGACAAGTCTAGCTATACGCGCGCTCGCAAAACAAGAAGGGGAATTATGTTTTACTAGGCTCACACGTGCACATCAGTGTGTGTGTGTGTGTGTGTGTGTGTGTGTGTGTGTGTGTGTGTGTGTGTGTGTGTGTGTCGGGGGGGGAGGTGAACAAAATTTCTCATAAAGCTTTCATCTGATTTTAACCAAATTTGGCGATAAAGGTTGCAGGTCAGCCATTGTGCTGACCTCTCGTAATATTAAATATAAGATGAGAGGTCAACATCACAGGGCTAGGTCAGTTTCACTAAGCAAGTTAACATTAGCAGCTTTTAAACAAAATCTACCAGTCTTGGTGGAAGAGTTGCAAGTAAGGCATGAACGTAGGGATTCGGTTTTGAGCACATCCAATCAAAGGTCAAAGTCACAGGACATAATAAGAGGTCGATCAGTGTCTATTTTTGATATAAATAGCTGAAACAATTTCGACCTGATCTGGACCAAACTTAACCCCCTGTATTTCAGAATAGTAGGTAGAAGATGAAGGTTACATGGCAAGGTCAACTTAAACAGCTTTATCTGATTAGACCAAACTTTGTGGAATGGCTTAGGGTAATGCAAGGACAGATTTAGTACTGCTTAAAATTATTTAAATATCCAACTCACAGGGTAAGGTTAAATGTGAAGTTCACAGGGTAAGATCAAATCATTTTTCATTCATTCTGAACCATACTTGGAGGAAGTGTTAAGGGTAGGTAAAGAATGGTGTAATATAACATTGGAGCCACATTTCGAAGGTCAAGGTCACAAAGCATATACAAATGATCGGACCGTAGATCAACTGATGGGCGTGGGTATTACACTCTGGGTACGGTACTCCTTCTTGTATTCTGTTTCAGCTAACGCCAGACATGTAACTGAAAGTGAGTCATATTAGCCATGAATTATCGGAATAAATGGTGAGCTAATAAGACATCTAAATCAAAGATTTTCTTTCTCATTTCTCGCACCTGACAACCAGTCTGACTCTGAGTGACTGGTTCCCCATCACTGATTCTGACAGTCACGCCTCACTGGCCTCACACATACCTCAGGGTTTGGGCACGAGGGGGAGGAGGAGGAGGAAGGGGAGGAGGAGGAGGAGAAAGATTAGTGAGAGGGGAGGGAGGAGGGAGGAGGGAGGATTAGGAGGAGTTGGTGGAGAGGAGAAATAAGGAGGTACTGAAGAGGACGCAGATGATAGCAGACGAGCGGGATGAAAAAGAAGCAGGACTGGAATGCGGACAAGGGAAGGTTAACTAATTCATCCTGAGGACGTCACTTATAAGTCATTCCTACTGCTACCAGAGAAATTTGGTCCACTTAGGAAAAAAACATTTGGACCTCGAGGAGTTCGATACAGCCCTGACTACCTCTTTTATTCCAAGAGATCTTCCAGAGGCTGAATGAAAACACATGGATGTAGTAAGAGTAAAATATAAAGTAGGCCCCTGTAGTAAAACAGTTAAGTCTCCAACACAAAGCAGTTTCAGAAGGTAAAAAAAAAAAAAAAAGAACTAGCAGGATATCTCCTCACTGTTCCTGCTCAAAACTGTTCATCCAGCAGCACATCTGGAGACCTGGATATAAATCAACGACAGTGGATCGTATTCTTGGTGAAAGTTAGGACTGTGGGATTTGTATGTCTACCGTAATGACCCACGTGTAGTCGATAGGGCTTAACCTAGTAATCTAATCCTTTTTCTGCCAGCAGGGTAGAAAAATTGCGAAGAAAGTAAAGTTAGAGACCAGAATTACAGGAGGGGACGGCCGAGAAAGAGTGAAGACAAGAAGTGTGTGTGTCATGGAACCCCTCTGACCATGAGCCGTGGACTTCGCAGCTTATTAGCCTTTAAGCCTCACATCCTTAGCGATATATTTTGCATTCTGCTCCTTATCATTTCCTCCATGTTATGTCATGTTACTACCAGGTCATATTACATGAAAAATTACATGAGATTATTAAAGCGCTATATGCAAAAAAAAAAAAAAAAAAAAAAAAAAAAAAAAAAAGGAAAATAGAAAGGCCGAACCCCTTCAAAACGACGACGTACATTTCATCATATACTTGTTAACGACATGCGATTTTTATTCAGCTTAGGATCTCTAGTAATAAACGGATTACTATTTTTACGCTAACTTGATCCAGATCTTCGTCCTTTTGCAGCAGATTTCAAGTATCTCTCTATATCAAAAAGAAAGAATGTTACCGCTGTACACTCTTTCCATTGCACTGCTTTGTCGCTAACATCATAATCTAGTGTCAGTCTCTTTTTACAATCCAGAATTCGAGATGGATAGATGGGAATTTTAGGTCGAGTTAGAGTAAAAGAGTAGTGAAGACTGCATCTAAACTCTGCCGTTCGAAAATTTTCCCCAGGGTTTATACGATGGTCTGAAGGTAGCATGAAAAAATTAAAGAAAAAAAAATCAAAGTGAAGGGGTTAACTATGGAGATTGGGTTTCATGCTATCAAGGTCCCTTAGTCTCGTGGGCTCGGAGGCTCCCTGGCATTTCTTCATTGTAACTTTATTTCTGTATCTGGCGCGGCAATATAATCGAGTATTGTAATTTTGCAGTCTACACCAACAACTAAAATGATGTGCATGAGGTAAAAAGGATACTAAAATGTTACATGTAAGATTATCCTCTAAAATGAGGTGAATGGCTCCTAAGCTCACGAAAATACAGGCGTAAGTTGGGAAGGTCCAATATTTTCGTCTGTTAGAGAGAGAGAGAGAGAGAGAGAGAGAGAGAGAGCGAGAGAAACACACGGAAATAATGACAGCGGGATGAAGGTGACGGTAAGTGAAATCAATCATGAGTGAGAAAAGTCAAGAAGGATGGGGCAGGCTGAGGCAGGATAAGGCAATGTAAAATGGGGAAGAGTGAGGCTTAGAGGAGCAGAGGAAGGCAGGATGAAGCAGAACAGGGCAGCAGAAGCAGATAAAAGAGTACAGTGGAGTTGATAGAAGTACATAAGGCAGGGGAGGCTAATGAAACGTAGGGTGAGGCAGTACTGAGTCGGGAAAGGAAGTGAAGGGTAAGGAAATGCTGGATGAGGCAGTGTACAATGAGGCAGGTTAAAGTAAGACAGGATAGAGCAGGATGAGGCAGAGTAGAGAAGGGTGAGGCTTGGCTGAACAAGGTTTTACAGGGTTGGGTAGGGTCCGGTAGGGTAGTGGAGAATGAGGTTGGGTAAGATAGGGTAGAGTGAGGTAGGGTATGTTATAGTAGGGTGAGGCAGGGTAAGGTAGGGTAGGGTGAGACAGGGTAGAGTAGCTCACTGTGAGGCAGGGAATGGTAGAGTTAGCAGATGCAGGAGAGGACTGAATAAGGTAATACAGGATATGGTAAGGCGAGACAGTGTAGGGTAGCGTTGAATGAGGCAGCGTAGGGTAGGATGAGGCAAAGTAGGTTAGGAGGAGGCGGGGAAGAATAGGGTAATGTGAATTAAGATAGGGAGAGGTAGGGTAGAGTGAGGTGAGGCAGGGCAGGGTAGCGCTGGGTGAGGCAGGGTAGGGTAGGGTGAGGCATGGTTGGAGATGCTGCCGCTAGTTAAGGTGACAGGTGAGGCCGGAGGAGGAAAAGTTAATTAGACAGTGGCAGTGACAACCTTCCTCCAGCCCTACCACCCTCCTCCTCCCTCTCCCTCTTCCTCCTTGCTTTGTCTCTCCTTTTTCTTTTCTTCCCTCCTTCCCTCATTAACTTCATTTTCCTTCTCCTGTACGCTTTACACATGTTGTTTTTTGTTGTTGATATTATTTTTCTTGTTGTTGTTGTTGTGGCCCCAGGCTCATGAACATAAACTCAGTGGACTGTAAGCTGCAGCTGTCATCCATCTGCAGCCCGCCATGCTTCTTTCAGGCGACATGAGGAAATTGTGGAACATTTATTAAACTGGGTGGTGGAGCTGTCCTATTATATTTGTGCCTCTGCGATAATGCGTCCCTCTCCAGCACCACCTTTCATGTGCAGCTGGCTACTGAAATTAGTGAATGGTAGGTCAAGTACTGATCCTGTTTGCTAATACAACATCTCACATTTCTATGTCAAAAATTCATATTCTGCCACTGGACTCGTGTTTAACCATGCCCCTAAAAGCAAATTATCATGATTTAATACCACATGAATGGTATCTTGTTGCAATCTCAAAAAGAAAAAAGTTGTTGCAACGGAGTTATGTATCATCAACTTGGCAAATTTAATAAAGTCATTGCCCCTCCCCCCAGCCATGGAAATTTTTCAGTTTAAATCATGTACACCTTTTCTTTCTCGCTGAGACTAAACCATTTGAAGCTACTGATAGCAAACCCTTCCCTGTATCCTCCTACTTTTTCTATACCCACGACAATGCCAAAGGTGGCTGTTGTGTATATCTATGCAACAACATATCTTGCTCTCGTGTTCCTAAACTTTAACCCGCCACGTCCCGACGACGTATGGATACGTCACCACGTTTTGTCACGGTGACACCCGATGAGGTATCCATACGTCATGCAATTACTAGGTCCATCATTTGCACATTTTTCAAGTTTCACAGGTGATTTTTGGTAGGCATATGTGGGAGACCTTCCTCTACCCAACGCCAGGCAGGGAAAATGCCTGGCCCCACCTGACCCCCCCCTCGCCCCCCGCACGCCATTTTCTCAGCAACTCACCTGTTAGAAGTGACCTGGCCAGCAAAGACATGTCACACCATAGTCTCTCCAATGACGAAATTCAAGGTGAGAGTGATTCCTGAGGTGAAGGACAAAGGAAGAAATAAGCCAGAGGAAGAAACAGGCAGAAGTGATGAGGTGGTAACATCGTAAAAGAAGGTGCCATATGTTGATTTTTTTGGTGAGTGAACAACGCTTATATTGCCTATATTATTGTCTGAAAACCAATATACTCTTGTACTACATATAAATTTGTACCAAATAAATATATATCTAACCAGTTATGAATGGATTGAAATAGCTACCCCTCTCATAGAAAACGATTTCTCTCGAGACTGGCTTGAGAGAACACGATAACAAGGTAAAGGTACTATTACTTCTACTGTATTTCTAAACTCAGCTGAACATTTTCTCTCTGAATTTCCGATGTTTCTCAAAAAAGCGGAGGTTTTAGGTAAAAAAAAAAACTCTTCTAAAATCTGCCGGGATTGCGGGGGGCCATTGATGAAAAATCTGCTGGGACTATGAAGGTTAATCTTCTGAATTCTCTACTTTCAGGCTTCGGCTATCCTGTCATTCTCCGACTAAATATATCTGTGCTATTTACTTATCCCCTAATTTTAATGACCATTAAAATTCTTTGACTATCATACTTCTAAGATGGAACACATCCTATCAATTTCTCCTTCTTCTGAAATTTTCATTCTAGCAAATTTCAATGTTCACCACCACCTTTGGCTCTCCTCTCCATTCACTGATATACCTGGCGGATAAGCCTGAATCTTCTCTATCTTTAATGACCTAGGGCAGTTTGTACACTACCCTATCCGTATCCCTGACTGTCTCAATTTCCAGCTTATTTGACCTCTTCCTTACAACTAATCCTTCTGCTTACACTGTTAATCTTTCCTCTCCACTTGGCTCCGATCACAGCCTTATCACCTTACCCTGCCCTATTTTTTTTTTTTTAATGCGAGGAAGAAGGAACCAAAGGCCATGAGCCCGCAGTAACAGTTCTCTCCAAGAGAAAAACAAAATACAATAGAGAGCCAAATTCAAGATCCGATCATTTTGAGATGCCTGGACACACTGCGTTTGAAAGACTGGAGATCATAGGCAGCAGGAAATACAGACAGAGGGAGACAGTTCCAGAGTTGACCTGTTGCATAAATGAAAGACTGGGAGTAACGGTTAACTCTTGCATTAGAGACTTGGACAGAAAAGGGATGAGAGTTTGCTGCCAGACGGGTGCCATGCGCCCGTCCGTCGTAGAGGTGGAGGAATGCAAGCAGACAGTTTAGAGGAGCAGTGACCAATAAAGTAGCGATAGAAAAGAGATAAAAATGCAACATTGCAGTGAAGAGACAGAGGTTGAAGGGAGTCAGTAAGAGGAGGAGAGTTAATGAGACGAAAAGCCTTTGACTCCACGTTATTGAGAAGAGCTGTATGTGGGGAGCCTCCCCACACATGAGAGTTGTACTCCACACAGGGGCGGATAAAACCCCTGTATAGAGTGAACAATTGTGCAGGGGTAAAGAAAGAGCGGAGTCGGCTTAGCACACCCAATCTCTTGGAAGCAGATTTTACAAGAGATGTAATATGATCTTTCCAAGACAAGTCCCGAGTAAATGAAACCCCAAGCATGTTCAATGATGATGCAGGATTAAGCTGAGTATTATTAAACATTAGTGGATATACCTGTGGAAGATTTTGTCGGGTTGATAGGTGTAAAAACTGAGTCTTAGATGCATTAAAAAACAACCATATTATTTTTACCCCAGTCAGAGAAACGAACCAAGTCAGACATTAGGTGTGCCATAGCCTCATCCCTTGTTTGTTGAAGTAACTGTTGAAATGGGCATTGCGGGAACCGAATGGAAAGGTGAAGGGTGGAGTCATCAGCGTATGAGTGGATAGGGTTAGATGTACAACTTAGAAGATCATTGATGAATAAAAGGAAGAGAGTTGTGATAGGACAGAGCCCTGAGGAACACCACTGTTGATAGATCTAGGAGAAGAATGATGGCCGTCTACAACAGCGGCTATAGAACGACCAGAAAGGAAGCTAGCGATTAAGGCACAGATAGAAGGATAGAAACCGTAGGAGGGCAGTTTGGAAATTAAAGATTTATACCAGACTCGATCGAAAGCCTTTGAGATGTCAAGTGCAATGGCAAACCTTTCGCCAAAGTCCCGAAAGGAGGATGACCAGGAGTCTGAAAGGTAGGTGAGAAGATCGCCAGTAGAGCGTCCCTGACGGAACCCGTACTGACGACTGGAAAGAAAGTTATGGTAGGCAAGATGCCTTAAAATTTTTGAGAATTGACTCAAAAACTTTTGAAATACAGGACGTTAAAGCAATTGGACGATAGTTGGAGGGTTGGGAGTGGTCACCCTTCTTTGGGACTGGCTGAATGAGAGCAAACTTCCAGCAAGAAAGAAAGGTACAAGTTGACAGACAAAGGCGAAAGAGTTTGCCTAGGCAGGGTGTAAGCACAGAAGCACAGTTCTTGAGAACAACAGGAGGGACCCCATCAGGCCCATATGCCTTGTTAGTACTGAGGCCAGTGATGGCAGAAAATACATGAACTGAAGAAATAATGTCAGCCATGAGGAAGTCAGAGGGGGGAAGTGATGGAGGAACAGCACTGGAATTGTCTAAGATGGAATTGGATGAGAAAGTCTGTGCGAAGAGATCTGCTTTATCAGTAGAAGAAATAGCTACAGAACTATCAGAGTAGAAAAGAGGAGGGAAGGATGATGAGGTAAAGTTGTTAGAAAGGTTTTTGGCAAGGTGCCAGGAGTGGGAAGAATTCGAGTTGGAGAGTTGAGAGCATTTTGTATGGATGAAATTATTTTTAGCAGAGCGAAGAACAGACTTAGCACGATTCCGGGCAGAAACGTAAAGGTGATGTGATTCAGGGGTGGGTTGGCTCTGGTACCTTTTGTAGGCCCTCTCCTTGTTGCGGACAGCATTAGAACAAGCGTGATTAAACCAAGGCTTTCTTGCGTTAGTCAAAGGATACGAGAAAGGAATGTATGCTTCCATGCCCGAGAGAATAACCTCCCTAATGCACAAGGCACACTCAGATGGCTCACGGCCATGGAAGCAATAATCATTCCAGGGAAAATCAAAGAAGTACTGCCTGAGGGCCTCCCAGTCCGCGGCTCCAAAATGCCACAGACGACGTTTCCCTGGAGGGTCCACAGGCCATACCGGAGTGATAGGACAGGTTAAGGTGATAAGGTTGTGATCAGAGGAGCCCAACGGAGAGAAAAGATTAACAGAGAAGGCAGAAGGATTAGTTGTGAGGAAGAGGTCAAGTATGTTGGAGCTCTCTCCAAGGCAGTCAGGGATACGGGTAGGGTGCTGTACAAGCTGCTCTAGGTCATTAAGGACAGAAAAGATGTAGGCTTGTTCACCAGGTGGAACAGTGAAAGGAGAGGAGAGCCAAAGGTGGTGGTGAACATTGAAATCTCCTAGAATGGAGATTTCAGAGAAAGGAGAAATGGATAGAATGTGTTCCATCGTAGAAGTAAGATAGTCGAAGAATTTTTGATAGTCAGTAGAATTAGGGGATAAGTAAACAACACAGATATATTTAGTCAGAGAATGACAGGAAAACCGAAGCCAGAGTGTAGAGAATTCAGAAGAATCGAGTTCAGGAACACAAGAGCAAGATAAGTCGTTGCGTATATATACACAACAGCCACGTTTGGCTTTGAAATGAATATAGAGAAAGTAGGAGGATACAGAAAAGGGTTTGCTGTCAGTTGCTGAGTCTCAGTTAGAAAAAGAAGGTGAGGTTTAGAGGAGGAGAGGTGGTGCTCAACAGAGTGAAAGTTAGAGGAAAGGCCGCGAATGTTGCAGAAATGAAGAAGAAGTGAGTCAGACAATGGTTCCAGGCACCTCGAGTCGTCACCGGGAGAGGGGTGGATGGTGGGGACATTTATGGTCCCCCCCCCCCTGGGGACTCCGAGGCTTGGTGATGAGACGCCATAATTTTTTTGCATTTTGAAAAGGAAGTGTAGTGTGTACTGTGGATGTAGTTTGGTGTAGATAGTTAGAGAAATTTGTACTGGAGAGCATGCTGGCCTACTCTCTGTGTAACTGAGACACTGAAAAAGTTCAGCAAAGGGGGATGGTCAGGAACTAGTCCTGAGGGCTGATGAAACGGGAGCTCCAGCACTCCCTGTCATCAGCTTTCCATCCACCTCGGGAGTACTGCCCTGCTCGACCGGTGCTACAGTCTACTCCAAAAAGGCCTTTGGACTCTCCCAGTAATGTGGCAGCTGAGACATTTTGGAACTGGTGATTGGGAGGCCGTCAGGCAGTGCTTCTTTGATTTTCCCAGGAAAGATTATTGCTTTCATGGCTGAGAGCCATCCGAGTGTGCCTTGCGCATTACAGAGGTTGTTCTCTTGGGCATGGAAGCATACATTCCTTTCTTGTATCCTTTGACTACTGAAAAAATACTTTGATTTAATCACACTTGTTCTAATTATTTCTACAACAAGAAGAAGGTCTATCAAAGGTAGGCTACTGAAGCCAACCCACCCCCTAATCTCATCTCATTTATTTTTCTGCCCATAATCGTGCTAAATCTGTTCTTCGTTCTGCTAAAAATAATTTCAGTGGTACTAAATGCTCTAGCTCTCCAACTCAAATTCTTCCCCCTCCTTCTGGCACCTTGCAAATAATCTTTCCGATAATTTAACTCAACATCCTTCCCTCCTCATTTCCACTCTGATGGCTCTGTAGCCATTTCTTCCACTGATAAACAGAACACTTTTCTGAAACTTTCTCCTCTAGTTCCACCTTAGATGATTACGATGCTGTTCCTCCATCACTTACCCCTCCCCCCCAAGACTTTCTCACAGCTGACCTTAAAATTTCTTCTTTTGACTTATTTTCTGCCATCACCGGTCTCAAAACAAACAAGGCATATGGGCCTGATGGGGTCCCTCCTGTAGTCCTCAAGAACTGTGCGTCAGTGTTTACACCCTGCCTAGGTAAACTCTTTCACCCTTGTCAACTTGTACCTCCCCTTTGTGCTGGTAGTTTGATCTCATTCACCCTGTCCCAAAAAAGGGTGACCATTCCCGGCCTCTAACTATCGCCGCATTGTTTTAACATCCCATATTTCAATGTTATTGAACTATTCTTAATAAAAAATAAAAATAAAAATAAAGAACCTTTAACATCACAATCTTCTTTCCAATCATCAGTATGCCAGGAACGCTCCACTGGCGATCTTTTCACCTACCAAGCAGACTCCAGGTCATTCTCCCTTTGTGACTTTGGAGAAACTTTTGTCATCACAATTGACATCTCAAAGGCTTTCAATCGAGTCTGGTAAAAATTTTTAGTTTCCAGATTGCCCTCTTACACTTTCAATCTTTCTATCTGTAAGTTCATCTCTAGCTTCCTTTCTGGTCGTTCCATAGTTTCTGTTGTAGACGTCTACCGTTCTTCTCCTTCAGTTATCGACAGTGGTGTTCCTCTGGGCTCTGTCCTATCACCAACTCTCTTCCTTCTGTTCATCAATGACCTTCTAAGCTGTATCTAACCCTATCTATTTATACACTCATGACTCCACCATTCACCATTCCATTCGCGTCCCAATACGTCCATCTCAGCAGTTACTTCTCCAAAGAAAGGATGAGACTATGGCACATCTAATGTCTGACTTGGCTTATAACTCTGATTGAAGTCAAAGTAATCTCGTTGATTTTAATGCATCAAAAACTAATTTCTTACATTTTTCAACCTGTCAAAATCTTCCACAGGAGTACCCGCTAATATTTACCAATATTCAGCTCAATCCTGTGTCATCTTTAAACATAATTCGGGTTTCATTCACTCCGGATTTATCTGGGAAAGGTTATACAGTAACCTTCCCACTATCCGATGTAATAGAGCCAAAGGCATGTCCAGAAAGTGGGATCGTCCGGAAAGTGGGTCCCTGCCTCCTGGACTGGTACTTAAGGTACCCAGTCTAACTCAGAAAACCACCTTCATAACTCCCTATCAGACATGCATAGCACCTATTTAAGACCCTACTCACACCAAAATAGGACATAAAAGAATGAAATAAATGCAAAGGACCCAGAGATTGAGGTTTTAGATGTAGGTATGGAAAATACAGTACAATATGAAACATTCTGGGTATTTACAACAAGTCCATGGGCATCTCCATCAATAACCCGCCTCCTCTCAGACTCTGACAGTAAAAAGGTGTACCTGAAGCACCTGCAGTAATCAAGTCTTGCACTGAACTTAGTAATTTGCACTCTGAATTCAATTTTCTTAACACTGTGCACTGTTCTTACTTGTGCTCCATTGTACCTTTATGAAATCAGTGTTGCACTCTGCACTTAGGTCTTTGCATTCAGAATTCTAATTTCTTAACACTGCACACTGTTCTTTTCACTGCACAACACTGTAAATTCCCATGTGGTATAGTGGTGAGTTCTTGCTGTTTATTCACTGTCAGAGTCTGAGAGTAGCTGATGCAGGTGGCCTAGGGGTACATTGCTGGGACGTGGTGATGGACTACCCAGTGCAGATGACTCTGAAGAGATGCGCAAACTCATGTCCAGTGGCGACTCCACCGTGGCTGATGTGCTGGGCTGTGGCTCGGAGGATGAAGGCCTGTCTTGGGGAGGCAGTGGTGTGGAGCCAGGGCTGGGCACAGCTGGGGTCATGGGTCTGAAATAACTGTCAATGGTTGATTGATGCAAGGAATGACGATTTTGGTAATTAATGATACACTGCCTGAAAGTGCACACTTCCTCCACAAGTCCCAAGGGCCCCATCTCCCTGTTGCAGTCCGGGTGTTCCAGGTAGTCGAGAATGAACTCGACGTGCTCCCGGAGTGTGCTCAGCTTGGGGATGGCTGGAGTAGTGGCATGCTGAGAGGAGTCCATATCATCGTCATTGTCCTCGTCAGAATCTTCAAACTGGGTACTTGTACCGGCATGGAAGTTATCCACGTCAGAACCTAGAAATCGTGCACCACATTGGCTCCGAGAAGCAGACGAGACCAACTATTTTCCAGAGTCTTGACAGGGACTTCCTTCCATGCACTGGCCCAGTTGTAGATTGCAGACTTGATGTTGTAGTGGCGAATGTTTTCCAAAGTCATCTGGCCTCGCGTGGCCTGTCCCTCCCTGTGCTCATCCTCATCCTCGAAAGCAACCATCACCTCATCCAGGAACTTCTGACAATACAGCCTCTACATTGCCACAATCACTCCTTGGTCCATTGGTTGGATGAGAGCAGTGGTATTAGGTGGCAAAAACATGCACCTAATGTGGCCATTCTCAACCACCAACTCCTTGTTGGATGGGTGCGCAGGTGCATTGTCCAAGAGAAGGAGGGCCTTTACCCGTTCGTGCAGGATTCCCAGTTTCTTCGTCTGGTAATGGATGACCTCCTTGACGAAATGGCAGTGGAACCAGTCTTTGAGGATCTTGGCTGTGAACCAAGCCTTCACAGAATGGTACCAAACGACAGGAAGGACATCCATCACCCCATGAAGATGCCTAAGCTGCTTTGCACGGCCAACAATAATGGGATTGAGCCAGTGCATGCCATTAGCATTGGCACAACACAAAGCAGGTAACCGTTGCTTGCAAAGCTTGCGGCCAGGTACATGCTTCTCCGTCTCCTCAGCTAGAGTATTCGTTGGCATAGAGCAATAGAATAGACCAGTTTCGTCAGTGTTGTAGACTTGACCGGGAGTGAGGCCCTCCTTGTCGATCAAGCCCTTCACCTTCTGCTGAAACTCCTCTACTCCCTCCTTGTTGGCATCCAAAGTTTTGTCATGGGCCTTATGGTTGGTAAGGTCATGCTGTAACTTGAAAGCAAAGAGCCAACCCTCGGATGCCTTGAAGTCTGGGGTGTCAAGTAACCTTGCGAACTTCTCAGCAGCAGCCTTCTACTCCATGCCATGCACCAGCGCACCAGCAGCACGTTGCTGACGATACCAAATCAGGGTGGAGCTGTCAATTTCTGCATACCGTGGAGTAAACATCATCTTCCTCTCCACATTGCGTTTGTTCTTCGGTGAGAAGTCAGCTATGTACTGCATGAGTTTGTTGCAGGATCTCTTCATAAACAATGTAGAGCGGGCCAAGATGAATTCACGGAGGATGCGTAAAGTAGACCATCCCGTGACCACCTTGTCCAATATCTCCCTCTTCATCTCCAGAGTCAAAACCACTTGCTTCCTCTTCTCGGGCGGCAGGGCCATCATCACACACACGAAGAAGAGGCAGGAGAGGAACAGCAGAGCCTACAGAAGGTAAGGCACCACCACAAAAGCGAGCACATAGGCGGCCATGTTGAGGTGCGTGCACTCACAACGAATGATGGGCAGGAAGTGGGGAGGATGCAGGGGCACTCTAGTGGACATCGGCGCAGAACTACGCACCAAAACACAACTGGTCCCTGTTGCGCACCAAGTTCAATTGACAGGGGGGAAAAAAGTTAATTTTTTTTTTTAATTTCTTGCGTTTTGGGGGCAATTTGAGGGTTACAAAGTCCCGGGCCCAAAATGTCTGGTAAGTGGGGAGTCTGGATAGTGGGAGTCCGGATAGTATAGAGATTACTGTATTACCTCTGCTGTGGATTAGGTGTGCTAAGCCAACTCCGTGCCTTCTGTACCCTTGCACAGTTGTTGACTTCATACACGGGTTTTATGCGTCCCTGTGTAGTGTACAACTCCTATGTGTGGGGAGGCTTCCCATATCCAGCTCTTCTGAACAAGGTGGAGTCAAGAGCTTTTCGTCTCATTAACTCCCATCTTCCTACTGGCACCCTTCACGTTCTGTCTATTCACCGCATTGTTGCACATTTATCTCTTTTCTATTACCACTTCAATGGTCACTGCTTCTCTGAACTGTCCGCTTGCATCCTTCCACCACTATGGCGGGCGCATTGCTCCCGTTTAGCAACAAATGCTTATCTCTTTTCTGTCCATCTCTTTCATGCAAGAGTGACCGTTACTCCCAGTCCTTCAGTTATCCAACAGGCCATTTCTGGAACTGTCTTCTTTTGTCTGTATTTCCTACTGCTTATGATTTCCAGTCTTTCAAACGCAGTGTGTCCAGGCGTCCCGAAATAAACGGATCTGGAATCTGGCTCTCTGTTATCTTGCTTTATTTTATTTTTTTTCCGTGGAGAGAACAATCTTGCGAGTTCTGGCCCTTGGTTCTTTCTTTTGTGCATAAAAAGAAGCATATTTTAAAGCAAATGTTCATTGGATCATGCCTGTATTTCATGTTTATAATTGCAATCAAAATATAAATCATCAAAATGTTTTCCACTCCTGACCGTTATTGTAATACAGTACCTTATAATCATACCGGTATCGATTACAATATCTGTAGAATTACTGAAGTCTGGTTGCGTCCATTCAGCCTATAACTCTGTTCAGTTCTTGACTCCTGTAGAAGCCTTACTCGCTCCTGTGTGGAGTATCTTTCTCGTATGTGGGAAAAGCTCACCACTTAAAACATACTCGAACACTGATGGAGTCACTGATACTGCATGTGATCTCTTTTCACATCACTGAGTTGATTCAGTCTTCTCTTGCAGCTGCAGTTTGGTTAATTTTCCGTCACTATGTTTTCGCAACCAACTGCCTTCATGAACTCCTTCTTACACTTTTTTTATTCGTATTGCGAAAGACCCGCCGACATGTAAAAATACTCCTGCTAATACCAATACGCCAGTCCTGTATGAGATAGCCCTAGCATTTATTCAATATGGATGGTGGGTGTTAGTGCCGAAATGGTGACATGTAGAGGTGTATGGTATGTGGGATGACTATTGGGCTTTGGGATCAGGCTGTGAAGCCTATACCTAGAGTCGGACACATAAAAAAAATCCCAAAGGACAAAAAACAACCAATATTATGTCTTTCGCGCATAAAACAGTAAACTTAAAAAAAAAAAAAAAAAAAAAAAAGCAGTCTTTTCAGACAGATACTGTATATCTTCAGATATAATAATAGGATAAGGATCTAGTGTTTAACTCTTAGGCGAATAACTGTGTGCCGTTAGGTGAGAAAAATAAGGTCGTCCTGACCATGAGAGGGTTAACTCATTTGTTTCGATTTCGAGTTCCCTTTGTCCAACTTATTTGGTAGGCTATAACTTTGTAGACTTACTGGTTTCGATTCTTTACTTCTGTATTAAAAATTCACAAGTGCCCTTCAAAACTCCTGGAGCCGCCAGACATTACGAAAAACATTCCACTTCCACCACAAACACTTGCCCTTTTTACCTTCCGCAGACAAACCTTCACTCACTCTCCCCCTCTATTTTGATCAGTGTGTGTGCAGTATGGCCAATATTAAACCAACACCTTCCTTATTAGGTACACTTGCATTGGAATCTTCACTTGTTTATCTTTATTTCTTTCTCTTTCCTGTGCTGAATTAGAATTTACTCCTTTTTCTCTATTTATTTATTTCTTCTTTTAAGTGTTGTTAGCTATTATACATTGAGCTGAACATAGTGTTAGTCATTCTGTAGAATTCATAAAGCCCTGTCACGATTTTTCTTTTGGTACTTAGGAGACAGCACCCACAATCCACTTACACCTTGTACTGCAACCTTCAGATGACTATACACTGAGTGACAAGTAAAATGGTTTCCGGTTATCCACAAGATCCATAGCTGCGTTGGGTGGTCGTCATATAATCAAAAGGACACATGTAGGAGTAAAGGGTTAAGATGCTCCAAACAGATGAAGCCCTAATGGGTTTCCATCGCACGGATGCTGGAGTATATTGCTTACATAATGCCACTCAGGGACAAGTAAGGCTGTTCATTTTTGTCACGAATGTCGGGACTCAATATATTAACCACTGATCCCTATGCTTCTGTTTATATCGGGCAAGATGGGAATGGATGATGGATTAATGAATGATTTGTTAACATCGTTATGATTAATATTCTTACTGCTGCATTTCATATATATATATATATATATATATATATATATATATATATATATATATATATATATATATATATATATATATATATATATTGTTACGGAACAGAGAAAGCACTACTGTCCCGTAAAGTTCCAGGTTCAAAACAAAAGAGTTAGGTAAAATTACAAGTTAAAGTTTAATGCTCAAACTAACAACAAAACATTCAGGACTCATAAGGATAATGTAATGGCAAAAAACAGGTTAAATATATGGTTAACTGCAATAGCCTCTATTAACACGAAATTAGCAAGAGTAAATTTATCTAAGTCAGCCCTGATAAAATGACACTACCAGATAATACTCAGTGAATGCAAGATATATCTTCACAGATACAAAATATTATTAATAAGGGCTGACACCCAAAACACATGAATCACAAAAACCTTACTAGGCCTAAGAATTGACACCTTATGCTACACAGCACAAGAAAAAATGTAATAACACTTATACTCAAATTGCGCAGCTGCTAGATGGTTGGAGACTTCCTGAGCACTCACAATAATAACAACTGTACAGGGGAGGACAGAGATGTGAACAAAATGAGGAGTAGATCCAAGTGCCAATAATGCAGAGACTGAGCTCATTATATAGGGGCCGGCAGAGCTTGATACAACTTGTAAGAAGGACGCGCAAATGAAGCCATGGGGACAAAGAGGTGACAATCCTGCTCTGAACAACAGAAAGAACGACTTACTCTACTATAAGGGAGGAGGGGGGGAGTGAGGTAGAACACGCTCGTGATCAAACATGCAGCATACTGTACGTTAGAATTACACAAACGATGATGAAATCATAGGCTATGTAACACCTCCCCACAAAGAAAAAGAAATTTACAAAGGAAATTTCTTATTACTCTAAAACAATCTGTCTAAAGTCTAGATAAGCAATCTGCAATAACATTTTCTTTCCCCTTGACATGTTGTATGTCTAATGAATACTCCTGAAGAAGTAGACTCCATCTTGTCATTCTCTGATTTTTATCTTTAAACTTACTAAGGAATTTCAGTGGGTTATGATCGGTGTAAATGACTATGGGGTCAAAACCAGAACACAAATAAAATGAAAAATGCTGTAAACCCAAAATCAAGGCCAAAAGCTCTTTCTCAATAGTTGAGTAGTTATTTTGAGGTGGAGTGAACTTCTTACTGTAATAAGATACAGGATGTTCAATACCCTGATCATCCTCTTGCAGCAAAACAGCCCCAGCTCCTGTTTCACTTGCGTCAACAGCCATCTTAAAAGGCTTAGCAAAATTTGGAGTAGCGAGCACTGGCTGACTTAACAGGATAGCTTTAAGTTTACTGAAAGAGGATTCACAGTTATCGGTCCAGACAAATTTAACTCCCTTTTTCAGTAGGTCTGTAAGTGGTGATACAAGAATTGAAAAGTTAAGAACAAATCTCCGGTAATAACCTGCCATTCCCAAAAATCTTTGTAGCTCTTTCCTAGTTTTAGGTCTGGGAAGATCACTTATAACCTGAACCTTAGCTCCTGGTGGTGCAACATGTCCATCACCAATTACGTACCCAAGGTACTGAACTTTAGCTTGACCAAACTCACACTTTGATAAATTAGCTACAAGATTAGCCTGAACCAAACGCTCAAGAAATTTACTGGCATGGCATAGGTGATCTTTCCAGTTGTCACTGAAGATTAATACATCATCAATATAAACAACACACCCTGCCAAACCCTCTGTTACAACATTCATGAGCTTCTGAAATGTGGCTGGTGCATTCTTCATACCATATGGCATTACAGAACATGCAAAAGTCTTTCCTAGTGTTACAAAACATGAGATCTCCCTAGCACGTTCAGTCATAGGTACTTGCCAGTATCCCTTTAACAAATCAAACTTACTTATGTACCTAGCCTTTCCGATCTTGTCTATGCAATCTTCCACGCGAGGGAGATGGTAAGTGTCTGTTTTGGTTATCTGATTAACATGTCTGTAGTCGATGCAAAGCCGCTGTGACCCACCTGGCTTAGGGACTAGAGTGACAGGAGAACTCCACTCGCTCTGACAGGGCTCAATCATCTTGTGGTCCAACAGGTAGCCAAGCTCCTTCTGGATGAGAGGAACTTTCACTGGGTTCACACAGTAAGGAGGCAGTTTAATTGGCTTTGCGTCTCCAACATCGACATCATGCATCAACACAGTGGTTCTTCCTGGAGTGTCACGGAACACTTGCGGGTACTCCTGCAGTAATGCCGAAAACTCCTGCCTTTCCTCGGGAGCTAGATGAGAAAGCTTAGTCTGGAGATCATTCATGATATCAGGATTCTTCCCCAAACTATCACTCAGGCTCATGCTGCATGGGAGAACTTCACTTGCAGACTCGGGTGGAACAGCTACAGTGCAGACTGGGTTATTTTCGTCCCGCCTGTGATATAACTTTAGCATGTTGATGTGACAAAGTTGCTTGCTCTTTCTACGATCTGGTGTGGCGATGACATAGTTGACATCACTGAGTTTCTTCTCCACGAAATAAGGACCACTAAACTTGGCTTGAAGAGATTGCTCATGAACCGGTAGCAGAATCAAAACCTGACCTCCTGACTGAAAGTGGCGTAACTTGGACTTCTTATCATATATCATACCAAGTCTTCATCTTCCCCTGAGCAGCTCCTAAATTCTCTCTCGCTAGCTGTCAAGCAGTGGACAGCCGTTCTTCGAACTTCATCATATACTCCAGCAGGTTGACGTCATCTTCCTCCGACAGCCAGCATTCCTTGAGTAGCTTAAGGGGTCCTCTTACTTCATGGCCAAACAGTAGTTCAATGGGTGAGAAGCCCAGTGATTCATTTGGAGATTCTCTTACGGCAAATACAACAAGTGGAAGACCTTTATCCCAGTCTTTCTGATGTTCCAAACAGTATTTCTTGAGCATCGATTTGAGTGTTTGATGATATCTCTCCAACGCTCCTTGGGTCTGGGGATGGTAAGCTGAAGACGTGATCTGGGTGATGCCCAACTCTTTCAGAGACTGCTTGAAAACATTTGACATGAAATTACTTCCCCGGTCTGACTGTACCTCCTTGGGCAGACCAAACTTTGTGAAGAACCCTAGCATTTCCTTAACCACGTTCTTTGCTGAGATATTTCTAAGTGGAATGGCTTCAGGATAACGAGTAGCCATATCAATCAGAGTCAACACATAAGAAAATCCTGAAGAAGTCTTAGGAAGAGGGCCCACAATATCCACCAACACACGGGTGAATGGCGCCTCAAAAGGATGAATGGGAACTAGAGGTGCAACCTTTTCGGTCTGATTACACTTCCCCACAACTTGACAGGTGTGACAAGACTTACAATACCAGGAAACATCCCTGAAGATACCTGGCCAGTAGAAGTGTTTCAAAATGCGTGCCACAGTCTTCCTCACTCCAAGGTGTCCTGCCAAACTGGAATCATGAGCCACTCTAATGATATCCTGCCTACAAACACGAGGGATGACAACTTGATGTACAACCTCCCATTCACAGTCGGCTGATGCTGCTGGGGGTCTCCACTTTCTCATAAGTACTCCTGACTTTATATAATAACAAATAGAAGCACTAGCTGACTCTTCCTCACTACAAGCAGAGTTAGCTAGACCTTTCAACTCAGGGTCAGCAACCTGCAACTCAACCAACTCTTGATGAGACAAATTATCAACACTACGGGGTACTGCCTCATCTGGTGAGTGGTCCAAATTAGCAAGAAAAGTGTCAGCTAGGATAACATCATCATCATCATTATCCTCTAAGTCACCAGTAACTTTAGACTTAGCCCTAGTGACAGCACATGCAGAGAACACATCAGGGACATGACAATCCTGGGCCGCAGTCACTGGCTCACTAGACAACTGAGGAGCTGGACACACTTGACTTCCACCAATATCATTTCCAAGTAAGAAAGTTACACCTGACATTGGGAGTGTCTCAACCAACCCAACCATAACAGAACCATTAACAAAACCAGACTCTAAATTCACTCTGCACATAGGGACAGAGAAGTAATTATTCCCTACACCTTGTAAGATTACAGTTTCATCAGAGGAATTAACATTAGAGCCTAGAACACTGGTAAGCATAAGGGATTGGCAAGCACCTGTATCACGATATATTTTAACTGATTTCCTGTCATTACTGTCCAGAGGACTGACAAAACCTTCAGACAGGAAATTAGCACATGAACTCTTGAGAGTGTCACCCACGTTACTGCTCAAAGAGGAGCTCCATCATGAGAATTTAATTTACCCCTCAAAGCAGGTTCAGTTAACTCAGTTAAAGAATTCTGGGAACTCTCAAGGGTGGACACTAGACCAATTGACTGAATATTTAAAGACTCCTTTTTGTTCACATCAAGCTGTCTCCTGAAACATTTCTCCGTAGTATGACCAAGCTTACTACAATAAGTACATTTACTTTTCTGAAATCTAGAGGTGAAGCTGGTATTTACTTCCTGAGAAACATCATCTTTATTCTCTTTCCTGTTACTTGTACTCTGAGTAGAGGCAACGTACTTACTCTCAGCTTTCCCTTTTTCTTTAGAATATCTCTTGTGAGTGAGAACATATTCATCAGCTAAAACTGCAGCATCAGACAAATTATCTATTCTTTTCTCATCAAGATATAGGCTTACATCTTTACTAATACACCTTTTGAAGTCCTCCAGCAAAATCATCTGCTTAAATTTACCAAAATCAGAATCCACATTCTTAGAATTTAACCACTGCTCTAACAGATCTTCTTTGATTTTTGCATACTCAACATGGGATTGCTTATCTTGCTTATAAGTTGTCCTAAATTTTACTCTATAGGCTCCAGGAACAAGCTCATAGGCCTTAAGAATCAAGCTCTTAACTACATCATAATTATCAGATTGATCCTGAGGCAAAGATGTATAAGTTACTTGAGCTTTACCGGTGAGAACAGTTTGAAGGAGTACTGGCCAATACTTTTTGGGCCAATTAAAACCTGTAGGTACCCTCTCAAACAACTGAAAATACTTTGTTAAATCAGATTCATTAAAAGGAGGGACAAGTTTAACATTTTTAGCCACATCAAAATCATCAGAGCTAGATGATCCAGTTCCACCTTGTTTCATGCGATACTCATGGTCTGCCTGAATCCTAGCAAGTTCAATTTGTGCCTGAGCCTGTGCCTGTTCCTCCTGAATACGAGCATTTGCCTGAAATTCAGCCTCCTGAATACGAGCCTGAGACTCCGCCTCCTTAGCCTGAGACTCAGCCTCTTTAGCATGAGCCTGAAACTCAGCTTCCTTAACACGAGCCTCCTGCAGAGCTAGCTGTAACTTAGCTATTTCAATCTGCGTTTGCTCATTTGGAGGAGTTACATTAAACAAGCTTTTATTAATCATGCCAACAATTTGATCTTTAGAATGATGAGAGTGAACAGCAATTCCTAATTGTTGAGCAACAAGCTTAAGTTCATTCTTTGTTCTGTTTTCTACATCACACACTGTTTGCACATTTGACAAAAAATCTTTGGCTTCACCAAGTGTAGTAATAGTAGACATCATGAATAATCACAGTCGCAAAATATCAAGCAATATCCTTATGATAATATCCTGAATATCCTGATAAGAGGTCGCCAAAATTTATGTTACGGAACAGAGAAAGCACTACTGTCCCGTAAAGTTCCAGGTTCAAAACAAAAGAGTTAGGTAAAATTACAAGTTAAAGTTTAATGCTCAAACTAACAACAAAACATTCAGGACTCATAAGGATAATGTAATGGCAAAAAACAGGTTAAATATATGGTTAACTGCAATTGCCTCTATTAACACGAAATTAGCAAGAGTAAATTTATCTAAGTCAGCCCTGATAAAATGACAATACCAGATAATACTCAGTGAATGCAAGATATATTATTACAGATACAAAATATTATTAATAAGGGCTGACACCCAAAACACATGAATCACAAAAACCTTACTAGGCCTAAGAATTGACACCTTATGCTACACAGCACAAGAAAAAATGTAATAACACTTATACTCAAATTGCGCAGCTGCTAGATGGTTGGAGACTTCCTGAGCACTCACAATAATAACAACTGTACAGGGGAGGACAGAGATGTGAACAAAATGAGGAGTAGATCTAAGTGGCAATAATGCAGAGACTGAGCTCATTATATAGGGGCCGGCAGAGCTTGATACAACTTGTAAGAAGGACGCGCAAATGAAGCCATGGGGACAAGGAGTTGACAATCCTGCTCTGAACAACAGAAAGAACGACTTACTCTACTATACGGGAGGAGGGGGGGAGTGAGGTAGAACACGCTCGTGATCAAACATGTAGCATACTGTACGTTAGAATTACACAAAGGATGATGAAATCATAGGCTATGCAACAATATATATATATATATATATATATATATATATATATATATATATATATATATATATATATATATATATACGTATGTATGTATATATGTGTGTGTGTGTGTGTGTGTGTGTGTTTTGATGCAGAATGAACATGAGACAGTAGGAATCTGTGTTCTTATTGCCTTGTCCTTCTCGAAAAAGGAATCTTGAATTCGGGAGAAAAACGATCTCAAGTAGGATCTTTTTTTTTCTTGTAGAAAAAAAAATAAGAAAATGAGAATGCAGAATTTTCTCCTGTCTCCTATTTTTTCCCTTGTGAAAACAAATATCAGTTACGATAGGGAATAAACATCTACTGCCTTTCATTCAGCACCTCGTATTCAGCATCTTTCATCTAGTACCGATGCCTCTCATCCAGTACCCTCTGTCTAGTACCCCTCATCATGTATCAGTAGCTTACCTCTCATCAAGCATCCCTTTCTTTTAGTACCTCTCATTTAGTAACATCCCCTTAGTACCTCGCATTTAGTACCTCTCGTCCAGTACCAGCATTATAGTACTTATCATCTAATACCTCTTAGTATCTCAGCATTAATATCTACCCTCCTGCATCTGTACCGGGGAAACCTATCACCTCCTACCCCACAGACCCGACGCCACTAACAAAATTAACATCGCCGTCAACAGACTCGAAGTACCCATTATAAGAGGATTAGCTACAGATCCTTTTCTTATGCCCCGTTTAAATCCCTCGCTCGAGATAACGACACAAGGTTTGCTCACTAACCTTTAGTTTTTTGTTTGTTTGTTTGTTGATGTTTCACAGTTTTTTTTCATTCACCTGTCTGTTGGGTCTGTCAAGCATATAGTCAACATTTTTTACTTATGGCTACTGGTATGAACTCCATTAATGCCAAGTATAACAACTAACCGAAGTCCCAGATACATCAAGTTGCAATATTGCCCAAGCAGTAAGACAAGAGGGAGGCTGACATGGCCAGTGATCAAATACCGGGGCTTGCCGCAATGATGAAACCTTCCGGGGGCCGATTAATTGATGTGGACACGAGGGAGGACGCAAGCCATTGGTCAGCTTGGCCCACAGTCTTAATGGCCGTCACTCTAAGTATCTTATTACAGCCGATAAATCAGTGGTAAATAGCAGGTGTCTGGCCGAGGAGGGATCGGGGTGAAGAGATAAGGAGAGTGGAGGTGAATGCGGAGAATGAGAGGACGTAGGAAGACTTAAAGAGTGCACAATGTAGTATTTAAGTGGCAGAGAACGACTGTGTGTAAACGATGCAGTAAAGGAGACAAGAAAGATTATATATATATATATATATATATATATATATATATATATATATATATATATATATATATATATATATATATATATATATATATATATATATATATATATATATAACTGAAATATGGGTCAGTAATATATCACACACACCACAAAGCCAGCCAGGAGACAGGGCGTGTGTGCTGGGCAATCAACAGGCCCTGTCTTCCCCCTTACTACTTTTTAATCAGCCCATACCCCACTGACCGCGCTAATGTATGGCCCGGCCTGAACTACAGGTGCCGGAAATCTGTAAACGAACGAACAAACCGTTCTGTATTATATGAAAATGATTGCCCTCCCCCCTGAAAAAAAAAAAAAAAAAAAAAAATCTTCCTGCTAACAGAATTCTATCAACCAGGTAATGCCTGTTTGAATAAAATGAAGATAATAAATTTGTTCTGTACCGCATCACTTTCAGATCAAACTGTCGTTCTTGCAGACAGCAGATCACTTTTCTAACAACTGGACCATCACAGCTCCCTTTGCTTGAATGTGTCTACCGTTTCATATAATTCCATATCTGGCCACTCTGTTGATATTGGCGTCTGTCTATCACCAGTCCACAAGAAAAGTGATCTACCTCTTTTTTTTTAATGCAAGGAAGATGGAACCAAAGGCCAGAAGCCCGCAAGATTGTTGCCCCTCTCAAGAATAATTGAAAACATAATAAAAGGGAGACAAACTCAAGATCAGTTCATTTCGAGATGAATGGACACATTTCATTTAAAAGACAAGAAGTCATAGGCAGTAGGAAATATAGACAGAAGAAGACAGTTCCAGAGTTAACTTGTTGCATACATGGAAGGACTGGGAATAACGATTGCATCTTGCATTAGAAAACTGGACAGAAAAGGAATTAGAGTTTATTTTTAGACGGGTAGTACACGCCCGCCTTAGTGGTGGAGGGATGCAAGCAAACAGTTCAGAGGAGCAGTGACCATTAAAGTAAAGATAGAAATGAGATAAAGATGCAACAGTGTGGCAAAGAGACAGGGATTGAAGGGAATCGGTAAGAGGAGGAGAGTTAATGAGACGAAAAGCCTTTGACTCACCCTTGTTGAGAAGACCTGTATGTGGCGAGGCTCCCCACACATGAGAACTGTACTCTACACAGGGGCTATTAAAATCCGTGTATAAAGTCAACTAGTGTGCAGGGATAAAGAAGGCATGCAGTCGGCACTGCAAACCTAATCTCTTGGATGCAGATTGTACAAGAGAGGTAATATGATATTTCCAACATAAATCACGAGAGAATGAAACCCCAAGTATGTTACAAAATAATGCAAGATTGAGCTGGAAATTGTCATAAATTAGAGAATACTCCTGCGAAATATTTTGTTGGGGCAAAAGAAGTAAGAATTGAGTTTTTGATACTTTATAAACAAGATTACTCTAACCCCAATCAGAGATTTGAGCTAAGTCAATCATTAAGTATGCCATAGTCTCAGCCTTTGTTTGTTGATGTGCTAAAAGAAGCAGTTGAAAAGATGAAGGGTGGAGTTATCGGCGTATGAGAGGATAGAGTTCGATGTACAGCTTAGAAAGTCATTGACAAATAGAAAGAAGACAGCTGGTGATAGGACAGCCCTGGGAAACACTACTGTTGATAGGTCTATGAGAAGGAGATTATCAGTGGCCGTCTACAGTAACATCTACAGAACGACCAGAAAGGAAGTTAGAGCTGAAGGCACGAATAGAAGGATGAAGACCATAAGGGGGCAATATGAATATTGAAGAGTTATGCCAGCCCTTATCGAAAACGGTTGAGATGTTAAGTGCTGTGGTAAACTTTCCCCCAGAGTGAGAAAGGAGGGTGGCCAGCTGTCTGAAAGGAAAGTAAGAAGAGCGCCAGTGGAGCGTCCCTGGCGGTAAATGCACATTGGCGATCAGAATGAAGACTCTGCTAGGAAAGATGCATTATTTTTTATTTATTTTTTTTTTTTAAGAATAGATTTAAGAACTTAATACAGGTCGCTTAAGTAATTGGGCAATAGTTAGTAGGCTGGGAATGATCGCCGTTCTTTGGGAGAGGCTAAATGAGAACAATCTTCCAGCAAGAAGGAAAGGTACAACTCGACAGTGAAAGGTGAGATTTACCTAGGCAGGGTGTAAACAAAGAAGTACAGTTCTTGAGGACAACAGGAGGGACCCCATCAGGCCCATTTGGTTTGTTAGTACTGAGGTCAGTGAGGGCAGAAAGCACATCAATTTAAGAAATTTTAATGTAAATCATGAGGAAGTCAGAGGGGGGAAGTGATGGAGGAACAGCACCGAAATCATCTAAGGTGGAATTGGAGGAGAAAGACTGAAAAAAAAGAGTTCTGCTTTTTCAGTAGAAGAAACAGCTCCAAAGCCATCAGAGCGGAAAAAAGGAGGAAAGAATGATGGAAAAAAGTTGTTGGAAAGGTTATTGGCAGGGTGCCGGAAGGAAAGGGAAGAATATGAGTCAGAGAGTTCAGAGCATTTAGTATGAATGAAATTATTCTTACAAAATTGAGGGACAGAATAGCACGGTTCCGGGTAGAGAAATAAAAGAGATAAGATTCAGGGGTGAGTTGCTTCCGGTACCTTTTGTAGGCTTTCCTTCTGTAGTGGACAGCATTAGAACAAGCATGATTAAACCAAGGTCTTTCTGTATTAGTCACACAATAAGAGAAAGGAATGCATACTTCCATGCCCGAGAGAATAAATTTCATAATTCACGGAGCACATTCAAATGACTCTCGGCCGTGGGAGCAATAACCATTCAAGATAAAATAACAGAAGTACTGACTAAGGGCCTTCCAATCAGCAGCTCCAAAGTGCCACAGTTGCTGCTTCTTGGGAGAGTCCACAGGCCTTACTTGATCAGTAAGACGGATTAAGGTGATTGGGTTGTGACTGGAGAAGACCAACTGAGAGAAAAGATTAACAGCGTAAGCAGAAGGATTAGGTGTAAGGAAGAGGTTAAGTATGTTGGACGCTCTCCAAGGGCAGTCAGAGATATTGGCAGAGTGCTGTACAAGCTTCTCTAGGTCATTAAGAATAGAGAAGATGTAGGCTTGTTCACCAGGTGGATCAGTGAAAGAGGAGAGCCAAAGGTGGTGGTGAACACTGAAATCACCTGAAGTGGAGATGTCAGCGAAATGAGAAACGGATAGGGTGTGTTGCATCTTAGAAGAAAGAGAGCCAAAGGATATTTCGTAGTCAGTAGTATTAGGGGATAAGTACACAGCACGGATATATTTAGTCAGAAAATGACAGGATAGTCGAGAATTCAGAAGATTCAAGTTCAGGAACACGAGAGCAAGATAAGTTGTTGTGCACACATATACAAGTCACCTCTGGCTTTGGAGTATAGAGAAAGAAGGAGGATACAGAGATGAGTTTGCTATCAGTTGTCCCAGACAACTCACTGAGGAAAAGTAACTGAGGTTTAGAAGAAGAGGTATTGTTCAGCTGAGAGAAATAATGAGGAAAGGCCATGAATGTTTAAGAAATGAACAAGGAGGGAATCAGACAGTGGATCCATGCATCTCACTTGACCGTCACCACGAGAGGAGCTGAATATGATCCCCCTCCACTCCCGTGGACTCCAAGGCTGGGTGTCGAGATGCCATTTCATTTTATCTTGTTTTATTTTATTTTTAGAAAAAGAAATGTGGTGTACAATGTGCATGTAGTTTGGTGTTGACAGTAAGAGGAAATTTTATAGGGGAATATGCTGGCCTACTCTCTGTGTTAATGAAACACTGAAAAAATTCAGCAAAGGAAGATGGTCAGAAGCCAGTCTCGATAATTGATGAAACGGGAGCTCCAAGGAAGGGATTAATCTCCAAGCTAGACCTCATTAGATCATATAGCCCTGCTAGGGTGACAGGAGTGCGCTACCCCTCCCAGCACAGCAGCCACCCGGGCGGGGTGCGAACCTTCGACCTTACGGTTTCCAGGCCGACACCCTGCCACTGAGCTACCCTGTCATCAGCTTTCCATCCACCTTGGAAGAACCACCTTGTTCGACTGGTGCTGCAGTCTACTCCCTGGATCATAATCATATCAGGCTCAAAACAATGACCATCCTAATGTCACATGTTTCCCTGTACCCATAACCAAGAAGATACTCTTCACAATGTTATTCGGCCTACTAAAATTTCATCAACCACTGCCTGTTGATTCTTTTGCTGCTTTGTCCTAATCTAAAACTTGCTTGGGAAATTATCGAGCACGCTTTCTTTTAATGATTCGGTCCACTGTGCCGAGCATCGAAAATTCTGTTCTATGTATTGACTGACTTTAGACTTCAGAATTGTTTCGGTTCATTAAAAATGACGGGTTAGTAGAAGTCCTATCCTGTAGGAGGGATGGAACTGTGGAGACTGGGTTAGGGCGCCCAGGTTTCAATTCGAAGAATCCGAGTTTGATTCACAGATGAGTCAAACCCTCGGGCAAAGTCTGTTTATCCTTTACTAATGTCCACGCACCAGTACAGTTAAGGACCTACAGTAGATATAACATAGAATGCTGCGGATCCTATTCTACGAGTGGGATTTAGCAAAAAAATTTTCATCTGATTTAACGATCCTCGTGTAGTCAGTAGGCATTATTCCTAAGCAATCATCATTCCTGAGTGACTACCTTTGATAGTCTTTAACCACCATTCTGATCTTTCGTTTCCTGTCCAGTGTAAGCCACGTTAAAGCACTACACGAAAATTTTTAACATCATAGGACTGTAGCGATACAATACTTCATGTGAAACCATTATTTCACAGCACTGGTCTAGTAGACATAAAAATTAATCTGAAGAACACTTATTGTTGATCATCACAGACAAGTCGCAGACAAAATATCCACTATTATTAATTTATTTGCTTACAGGCTGAAGGGTAATATATAATTGATGATGATACATACTGTGAAGAAAATATGGAAGAGACTGAGTGTACAAAAAGTAAGCCTTGGGATTAATGCCCATCGACTTGGACGTGGGTCATTCAGGCAGACATTCGGATTTTTGTAAGTCCCAGTCCTCTCCTAGGATCCCACCCGCAAGAGGTGATGTTACATTCAGGTCTCCAGTTACACTGCTGGATGAACGCAGACAAGGGGTATGCAAACTTTGACCACGAATCT
This sequence comes from Coenobita brevimanus, assembly GCF_032717465.1. Classification (NCBI taxonomy): domain Eukaryota; kingdom Metazoa; phylum Arthropoda; class Malacostraca; order Decapoda; family Coenobitidae; genus Coenobita; species Coenobita brevimanus. Next base: position 29,091,222 of record NC_137028.1, on the reverse strand, counting down.
GACTAACTGGAAAAACGCGCTTTAGCCCTTCCAGTTACGAGATGGATGTGCTAGGCTAAACAGAGCATCAACTATTCCCGCAGATGGCGGTGCAGAAAAAATAATACACAAGGAGAAGTGTACCTGTGCAGGTGTTGTTGTAATCCAATGTAGACCCGGACCGCGAGCGAAAAGTCTTCGGTTTGATTCTACGAATAGTATTGAGAAGTCTAGGCTTGTTTGTGCCTAAAACTGAAAATGTAATAGGGACATGGACTATAAATTCGACGGATGCGTTTCGGAGTTTGGAGTAAGACTGACTCTTAGGATATATAATAAATGTCTGATAGTCTAACCCTTACTCTTCTTGTGTGGTGGAGGAAAGTGTAATGGATAGAGGGTGGGGAGCATATTATCGTGAAAATATATGAAAGAAACCTATTGATCATGTGGGTTGAGGCGCTTCATCCATATATGGTCTACAAGAATCTACTTCTGAGGGGTGGGTGGGGTTTATTGCTCACGTAATGCTGCTTAGGGAAGAGCAACCGGTCACTCTGGCTTTAAATGTTTGGACTGAGTGGCCTAATCCAGGGAACCTTCCTGCTATACTGTTCTTATCGTCACTTCATAGAACTAGTTACCACAGTTATAGTCCTCCCTCAAACAGCCTCGAGAGGACCATTATGTCTGTTGCTGTATGCTTTCCTTTGTACGCCTTCGTATACTCTTTATATGGTTACACTGGATTACATGAAGAACGGAATACAAGGTAATTATTAGAGTTGAAACTAGGCAAAACTGACACAAAAAACATAGTGAAGGTAAAGTGTGGAAAGGTGCATTGTACAGTGGCCAGGTGAGGCATATTAGTAACACACTGAATGATATAAATTATTTCAGCGAGTTATTAGTACTCATTTTAGACAATTTCATTCAGCTTAAGATATACCTTCCGAACTGGGAAGGTTAGAAACAGTCATCATTAACCGCTCACAGCTAGAGGTCCTTCCCAAACTGAATATAATCCTCTCGTTGAACTGGGAAAAAACACTACAATAATACGTCAGAGCTTTGAAGGAGATACACAACCTCCTGAATCAGACGATGTAATATATTGGTCCCGTATATTATTGTTACTTGCACACATTTTCTTTCAATTAAGGAACAGCCTGTCATACTGAAAGGGATAAGATTAAATAAGATCCTTCCAGTTTGAAAAACATCATTCCATATCCGAATGAAATGGCATAGGGGCAGCTTTAACAATATACCGGTATGCGCCATCGTACTAATGACGTCCAGTGACTAAAGGGTGTAAATTGATTGCAGAACATGAAAAAGAAAATGATCAGACAAAGATGGGAAAAAAGAATAAGGGATGGAGGGAGGGCGGATGGATTTAAGGAAGAACTGATGAATGGGAAAGGAAGGAACGATAGGAACTGGAATGAAAGTACGAAGGCTGGAGGAAAGGGGGGGGGGGAGAAGGAAGGAAGGGGTGATGGAGGAAGGAAGAATGAATGGGAGAGGGAGGATGGAAGAATGGAACGACAGAGGATGGAGAACGAAAGGAAGAAAGGTAGGATTGAGGGAGGAGGGAGGGATGGAAGGAGAGAGAAAGGATGGAGAAGAAAGGAAGGATGGAGGGAAGAAAGAAGGAAAGATAGATGGAGAAAGGAGGGAAGGAAGGGTAGAGAAACGAGGAAGAATGGAATAATGAAGGGAGGAAGGAATAAAGAAAAGAAGAGGGCAGGGAGTAAAATAGCGGGTTGGATTGAGGGAGGAAAGAGGAAGGAAAAAAGAAAATATGGAAAAAGGAAGGAAGAGAGAATAGATGGAGTACGGGAGACAGGAAGGAAAGAGGGAAGGAGGAAAGTAGATAAGAATCAGGGAGAGAAGGGGAGAGGAAGGATGGAGGGAGGAAGAAGGGAAGGAGGGAGAGAGGAAGGCTGGCAGGATGGGGCATTAGAGGTCACTGTACTCATGACTTATGTTGCTCCTCGGATTCTTTTCTTCTCAGCCTCCTTCCCTACCCCCTCACAAGCTTCCTCAAATCTTCCCTCTCTCTATCCCTCCCTCACCTTTCTTCATTCCATCAAAGCCTCCTTCCGTCCCTCACTTCCCTTCCCCCTTCCTTAGCTCTTCTCTTACCTCCCTTCCGTCGTTCATTCATTCCCTCCTTCCCTTAACCACCCCTTTCTCCTGCATTCTCTCCGCACCTCTCTCGCATCTCCTCTTTGTCCCTTCCTCACATTGCTCATTCCATCAATTTCTCCGTACATCCCGCCCTCCCCCCTTCCTCGCTTCTTCCGTCCCACTCCCTGTCCCACTTCTTCCTTCTCCTCTCTTTCGCTCCCCTTCCTTAATCCTACTTCCTTCTCCACCTGCATCATTCACCCTTCCCTTTCTTCATCCCTCATTACCCATTTTCTGACTCTTCTTCACCTCTATCCGTCCTTCCCTGATTTCTCCTTCACTCCCTTCCTCTCTTGCATTCTCTCATTTCTCACACTCGTGTCATGCCTCTCTTAATGCTAACTCCAATTTTCATCCGCTCTCCCTAACTCCACCTTGATTTCTTTCTCACTCAATACTCTTCTCGCTCAATCCATTATTCCTTCTCTGTCTGTCTGTCTGTCTGTCTGTCTGTCTGTCTGTCTCTGTCTCTGTCTCTGTCTCTCTCTCTCTCTCTCTCTCCCCTTCTCTCCCTGATAACCTTACTCCATTGTCTCTTTAATATCTCTCCCTCACTGTCCCTCATCCCCTCCCTGCCTCCCTCACCGTCCAGCATCACATTACCTCCGAGAATCTCTCTTCTTCCTTACGCTGGATTAACCTGATACATCATGACAACTGGAGAGAGAGAGAGAGAGAGAGAGTCAGATACATAGACTACACAAACCTGACGATACAACATGGAGGCCAGGACTTTATCAGTAAGTTGAAGATTTTCTCCTAGTCATAGAAATGTACAGCAGAGAGCTCTTACCCCACCGTGAAGATCCTCCGACAACATACCGTACAGGAAACAGAAGCAGCAGCACCATGCACCATTGAAACAGCCTGAAGGATTTTTTGGAAGATGTTTATAATGTGGCATTAAAATTAAGAAAAGAAAGTACTCGAGGAGGAACAATGCATGTTATCTTTTCAGGGGTATATATATATATATATATATATATATTTATATATATATATATATATATATATATATATATATATATATATATATATATATATATATATATATATATATATATATATATATATATATATGTATGTGTGTGTGTGTGTGTGTGTGTGTGTGTAACTTTTAGAACAATTACTACGCTTTGGCCCATACTTTATTTTCGCACCAACTTATGCAGAACTCGGTCACATTAGTCTTTTTCTTCCTCATAAAATCTGTATAAGCTGTAACGAACGCTTCCTACTCAGTGGGCTATGAGCTCATAATGTTTTATATTAGAGGTTATGTAAACAGTCTTCATTAAGATGACATTGTGCCATTATTATCTCATCCACCCTTAAGCGTTTGTATAATTTTGTAGGAGTCCGCATTGACTCACTCGCATCCAAAGATACTCATTCGGTATTAGCTGGAATGCAATAGTATATTTGTTTCAACTATGGAAGGTCTAAAGGTATCAACATAAATCCTCCCAGGCTGTTAAGGTCACTCACAGGTTAATCGTTTGCTCTTCGCGGAATAAAGTACTGGGAGGGACACGACTATAAGCAACTTAGTCTATTGCTTGTGATAATTAAAGGGGTACTCAATGAAGCGCATCTCTCTGACAAGGGCAACGTAATTTCCAAACCGCTCTTCATAATGGGTTAGGTTTTCTCATCATTGATTAGGTTTTCGCAAAAAGTGTTTTTCGGATCCAGAATTAGCAGTACGATCCAGATCAGTCCAAATGTTAACCGATTTTTCCCTCAGACATGGGCTATCTACCCATCACATTTGGTCCAAATCTCTTAGCTTTTGAGTAATCCTGCTAACAGACAAACAAACTAACAAATGAGTGAAAGCATACTCTCCTTGTCGGAGAGAACAACTCTATAGGCAGGAACACTAATTCACAAAACCGCAGATATCTGTACATTAATGAATATATCCGAGGCGTGTGAAAACAAAGTGTTATCTAGTACTCAACAAAGTTAGAGAGAGAGAGAGAGAGAGAGAGAGAGAGAGAGAGAGAGACAGACAGACAGACAGACAGAGACAGAGACAGAGACAGACAGACAGACAGACAGATAGATAGACAGGCAGATAGATAGATAGATAGATAGACAGAGATAGATAGACAGATTGATATACATCCATCAACAAGAATCCAATGAACATTTCTTTTCCCAGAACCTGACAGTATTGCAGCTGATGATACTAGTTCCCTTAACCACTTTAACCCTCAGTCGAATTGGATAATTGGTCCTGCAATCCCCAACCGATATCATTCATCTGAAGATGTGTTTTTCTGACGAGAGGGGTAACATACAACGACTTCATTCACTTCTTCACTGCAAGATGGACATACCACCTGAGCTGAATAAAACAATTTAGTGACAGCAAGAATAATAAACATATGTCCTTGCAGGTATTGTAGAGGGACCCCAGTCTGTCCGGACATGCAAACCCATTACCCGCAGGCAAGCAACCGCCCATGCAAGGCTGTCAAATTCAGTGAACCATGCTGTCCTGCGGCATACAATGCCTCGCCACAGCGAGGCGTAAGGAAGAGCGTGGAGGTTTGGTTCCTGGATAGTGACCGCATTTGCTGCTCTTCACTTAGTTACCAGGGGCACCTTACTAAGCGCCACACCACTCCCACGTCTTCGTAATGAAACGTTTGTAGATGACAAAGGAATACTGTTAAGAGGTTGTTTTAGACGGTTAAGCTAGGTGTACTGTCACTTACATACACTCAGTTCTGTTGTCAACCAACATACTGCACCACGTACAGTACCACGGACTTGAGAATTCTGCTGCACAAGAGAGATTTGGCTCAGCAATTTTTGTCCAGGGACTCTATATATATATATATTTTTTTTTTGCTTTTAACAACTGTACATTAGAATAAAATATTGTCATTCACTTTTCACTTATTTGAAGTAATACAGCTACTGTATAATCTTATACCTTAAAAAGCAAATGTTTGTTCTGGAAGCATGTTACTTATTAGGTTACAGAGCATAAACAGGATGAGGCTTATAAATGATGCCAGTAAAATGCAAATGAGAGCAACACTGCCGCATCTACAACCGGTTTGGGGGAGTGAGACACTGAACACACAAAAGGCATCTTAACATTTGTGAGAACATGATCACCTGCCTCCACCGGCAGCTGCGACAGCACTATTAAACACACTTAGCAACCAACACTACTACTGCCACTACACTACCTGTGTCACTACAACCGTCTCACCTCAACTCTACTGCCCACTTACCTCCTTCGACGATGGCTAGCCTTATCCTTATTCCTACTTTTCTCCATATCCTTCCAACATTCCTTCCCTCTGTTTACTATTGCACTTCCTTCTTACAACATTCCTTCTTTGCTTTTATTCTTGTCTTCCCATTCTACTAGTAACTAACTTTTCTCGCCTCTCACACTTTGTCATGTCTCTCTCTTCTCATGTCGTCATTTATGCAAAATATTATCCAATCGAGATAGATTTTCCTATCAGATCAAAGCACAGACATTTAACTATGTTTTCAGTAAAGTGAGTTTCCAGTTCAAAACGTATTTGAATGATAAATGTGTATAATCTTAGGGAAAAGTCTCCTTTACTCCGGCCTGTTCGAAGATAAGTTGGAAAAAAAGATCTCGAATGTAAAGTCGACGGTTTCATCTTCTAGTGTACTGACAGTTTGAAACCTAAACATAAAATCAATACCTGCCTCAATGACCGCTGTGCTGTCAACTGGCACTAATATAAAGCCTTCTTTTAATGCTTTAATTATCCAGTGAATGTGCAGCTTCCTTGCCCTTCCCCATTCCCTTCTTTTTGCATTTTTCTTGCCTTTTTCTCCTTATCTTATCTAATCCATTCAAATCTGAACTCTGGTCGCCTTTAGTCTGACACCACAAGTATTCCTTGCCTGCCTCTCTCCTTTTTCCGCTTGACCGCTCATCTGTTCGGGCGGAGGAGTGGCTGAGGCAGTGGGAGTGAGTAGGGTGTGTAGATGTGGGTGTGTAGCACTGGGCGGAGTGGAAATGAATGGGAGACAGTTGGCGGGGTGGGAACTGGTTATGTGTAAGTGGATAAGGAAGTGGGAGTGGTGGATGTTGGAGGGGCAATCGGTGGCGAGGAAGTGGGCGTGGCTGTGGGTGGGGTGGAAGTTGGAGGGGCAGAGGATGGGATGGAATAGGGCGAGGTGGCAGTGAATGGGTCGAAAGTGGGACAGGCACTGGTTGGGATGGGAGCAGATTGGGCAGTGTATGGGATGGATATGGATGAGGTGGGAGTGGACCGGGCAGTCGGTAGGTGAGATGCGGGGTGGAGTAGTGTTTGGGGTGGAAAGTGGGTAGGGTGGCAGTAGGTGGACCGGAAGAGGGAGAGGAGGAGGTTGGGTGGGAGTGGTTGCTGTGGAAGTGGAAAGGAATGTTTGTTCGGGAATTATAAGGATAACAGTGGAGAAAAAAGTACATTGGAAAGTGGAAGGGTGAAAGTTAAGACAGGCGGGGAAGGAAATGAGCAGGAGGAAGAGGAGAGAAGAAAGAAATGAGGAAGAGAAAGAAAGGGGAAAGGGCAGGAAGAGATAGGAAAAAACAGAGTGGAGGACAAAATTGGTATAGGAAAGAATGGGGGGGAGGAAGGGGACAATGTTGAACCAAGTGCTGGATATCTGGAGTAGAAAGTGAATAAAACAAAAAATCGGCTTGAAGAATGATGACGACGCTGATGGTGAATTTACGAGGTAGGAGGCAAAATCAGAAATGTGGGGAGATGACAATGGATACACGTACAGTGAAAATAAAGATAAAGCGTGATATTGAAAGAGAGTGCGATTACGCCTGAGGAAAAGTATGTGATTTTGTCATAGCAAATGTCTCGTAATTAGGTACTAGTTCCAAAATTAGTAGTAAGCTTATAACATCTAATAATGTTTCATTAATATAACTGATTTTCATCAACAGTATAATATCACTAATGTTTCTAACATTGTTGATAATAGCTGATACAGTGCAACTACAACATTAATACTGTTGCCGCTAACGTAATAGCAACCCTCGTGTCAGTAATTTCTCCACTGCACCATCACCACCACCACCACCATCATTATCATTAATATCATCCCAACCCTCTTTCTTAAATGAAAGGTAGCGTAAAACTGTCGCATGCAAGGATAGTTAGAGCAAATGGGGCTACAACTGTCACACAAAACAGAAATAAGTATCAATAAACAGGGATGAGTTATGAATGTCCATCCACGATGCCATCACAGACAAGTGCCCAGTAAAAAACTGATAGTGATCACACTGGCTCTTGACAGGATTGGCCAACCCATATCTCAGTCACAGAAGGCACAAAACAATAATATATTATCACTTTCACCGTTCTGTGTCTCACTCTTGGGAATCTGGTGATAACCAGAAAAAAAAATTAAGTAGCCTATACCCATAGCAAGTAAAAGTTTGGCATTCTGGTGCTGTATTATCAAACACTGCAAAGGCGAACTGATCATGTTAAGACAGGAAATGGAGATCGATGAATATGATCTTGTGCGGTATCTATCGCATCGAAAATTTCAGTCACCTAAAAAATGAACGGGTAAAGCAGCAGGATCAAAACCAGGGTGATTCATTCAGAGGTTAATGGAGAAGTTGACAGACAGAATCACAGTGCTATTTCCAGATCGAACAAAATAATGTATTTCTCACTGTTTAGTTTAACCCAATAAGTCCAGATACAAATTTTTAGCTCTGTTGTGGCTACCTACGGATGATTTTATTCAAATTAAGGAGAAAAATCAGACTTGGAAGTGGTTGATAGACGCTGTTTATTTCTCGGTCACTGCGTACATTTTCTAAAAAAATAACTGAATTATCTGTAATAAGGAAGAATAAACAAATAAAAATGCCATCAGATTGACATGGCTAAGAAGTTTCTTGACTTTATGGTTTGTCCTCTCACACCGACAGGTATCTTCAAATCCCCTCTCTATATCACATACTTATGACGAACATTAACCCCCTTGTGACTGTAATAATTAAAGGATTCTACCAAGATAATTTTGCTCAGGTGGGAACGAATATAGGAGGCCGAGCATGTTAATACTGTTACCATTATCCATCTCATGGTTGGGACATCTCTGGTATTTCATTACAGCTAACACAAGACGACTCTACTGATCTGAAAAGATTTATAAGAACCTGAATGTAGAAGAGCGTTTTTCAGTCAAGCTAATTAGTAATGTGTGTGTGTGTGTGTGTGTGTGTGTGTGTGTGTGTGTGTGTGTGTGTGTGTGCGTGCGTGACTGAAGCAGTGAATCAGGCAGTGTGTGACTGTGATTTTGAATGAAACAAGAAGAGCATGACAGTGTGAGTGAAGCAGATAGTGTATAACGGTAACTGTGAATGACTGAGTTACCGCGATGGGGAGGGGATGGAATGGGGTGGGCGCTGCCTTTGATATGTGAGGTGTAAAATTGCAACAAATTGAATCTTAATGTCCTGGACACAGAGTGATAAAGGAAAGTGTGTGTGTGTGTGTGTGTGTGTGTGTGTGTGTGTGTGTGTGTGTGTGTGTGTTCGCTTTAACAATGCATGTTTGATTATGTAAAATACTGCTTAGGAGATTATTTGTGACATGACAACTGAGCAGTACTAAATACTGTACATATAGCGCGTCAATGAATAAAGGATTCAGTCGACATAACAATCCTATACGATGTGTCTGCAAAATGCCTGAGGCTGTTCTAAGTATTTTTGGAGATTTAGCAACATTACTTCGTCAGCGATATTTTCTCCACATTCTCCTTGGTAAGCTCCTGAATGTTTTTGATGGAAACCATGTCGGCACGAAAATTATAATTATAAATGCCATGAAAAGGACATAAATGCCCAAAAAGAATATATTAGGCTATGATAAGTACGATATATTATTAACAAGGTGTTTCTAAGCGTATAGTATCCCCTTGATTTTGATCCGACAACAGAAGCATTTGACCGTTTTGTAAATAAGAGTGGGCAGAGAGCAGAAAGTGGGATGGCCAGTAACAGGGGTAAAATATTTGTGTTTGATTGCAATAATTTTTCTATTTCATGCTGTAAATATCTAAGGATGAGAAAGACGTTTTGTAGTTAGGCTTGGATTTTGTTCTCCCTCCTTTTCGTTTAACCTATGTCAAGTTCATCATACCGTTGGTGAGATCATATTCTGGTTTCAAAAAACGCAACATCCACAAGCAAGACCGATTTTATGTTTGGTATGATGTATCTGCTTTACCTAAAAGTTCTCTTAAACATTACTGTACACGTGTGATGGAACAAAAAAAGGACTGCGGATGTGGTAAGGTTTTGAAATCACCCAAAAATAATGAATATAATTATTACTAGATCCGACAATGGAATGGAATTGGTTATCTTGAACAAGGATGGAGTGATTATGAATTTATATATATATATATATATATATATATATATATATATATATATATATATATATATATAAACACACACAGGTGGAGAGAGAGAGAGAGAGAGAGATAGAGAGAGAGAGAGACAGAGAGACAGAGAGAGAGAGAGAGAGAGAGAGAGAAGGACAGACAGACAAACAGACAGACAGACAGACAGTCAGAGACAGACAGACAGACAGACAGACAGACACATGTATCTAGATAGACAGATATAGATATGGAAATGGAAAAAGCTCCAGAGTACTTCGCAAGGTGGCAAAAGTCATACTTTGAGAAATAAGCCTTGCAAGTAACATCTTGAAAAATTAATATCGTTACCTGACTTAAACTATGTTAAAAAGCGATCTAAACTAAAGTCACATAATTCTTAAAATACACGCTGTTCTGGCAATGGAAAAGTACTCATCAGTAAAGCCGTAGAATTATACTAGAGAGAATGTTATTGGCAACTTTTTTCAAGTCATATGAACCTAAGTATTACTTTCTTCGTAACAAATTTTCTTCCCATGTGATTAGCTGTTTTTGTCTTCTTAACCGCAGCTAAGCATGTTTACACCTGAATTATCCACGGCTTTAGCACAAAGATTATTATTTTTTGCACAAAGCACTGAGGACACGATTGCTGGAGAACAATATAAGGTACACAGCTTGCCCTGATATACCTTTCTGTTGAAGGTTAAGATAGTATAAAATGTAATTTACATTATCGTTTCCCATAAAATATTTCTGATAGCTGTTCTGAGCTCCATTATAGATTCTCTAATTATTTCCTCTGCCTCTGGCTTCGGCTGGTGGGATAAATGGATGGGGGATCCATCTTGTTTTGTGAGCCTTGTTATTTATTTATAAAACAGATATCTTAGAAAATTAACCTCCTTCATGAGAAACAACCAGGAAAGAAGGAATGAGTCTCTTTACAGTCTGCTTTCCTTTGTATATCTCCTGGCTATCTCTCCCTTTCCTCTGTGCTCTTCCCGACATCACCACTGCCAAAAATTTCTCCCTATAAAGCTTTCACCTGAACTCAAAGGAAATTATTTCCTTTTTACAACTTATTTCCAGCGGTTAAAAAATTATTTTAGAAAAAAAAAACTTCGGCTCTATATGTTTTTCTTAGCACTTCTTCGTGACTAGCATTATATTCTAGTGTTAACCTCTTATTATAGCTTAGCATTCAAGACGAAGAGATGGCAGTTTTAGGCCAAGTGGACAGAGTATAGTGCCATTTGCTTCTACAGTACTTAACCGTTCCGCTACTCCCCTTCCCAAGAATTTTTTGTTCCCTCCTTTCTCACCCCAGACCCCTTTCCTGACTCCCTTTCCTTCCCCTCCCTCCTCCCTCTTCCCAGCTTAGTCCCCTTCCCCTCTCCCTCCTCCCTCTCCCTCCTCCCTCTCTCTCTCTTACCTTCCCCATTTCTACTTAACATTTTTCCTTCTCCTCCTTTCTCATTCCTCCTAATTTCTCCCCCCCCCTTCCTCCACCTTTTTCCTTCTCCTTACCCCTCCTTCCTTTTCCTCCCCATATGCCCTTCCTTAGCTACTGTAAATATATTCGCTCCTGAATAATATATTCGTGGAGTAGAGTGGTTTTTATTGCTTAGAAGCCTGGATGATACAACTGGAAAACAACGACGATATGCAAGTATTGTTGATAACATTACTTTCCCCTTCAGGGTAAGATAATGAAAATTATAATTTCCTTTCCTCTTTTCCTGTGAATTTTCTATAACAACCTTTTTGTACTACATATTGGTCCTCACCATTTCCTGCCGACTGCAGCTGAAGGCCTTAGTGGGTGGGGTGAAGATTTTCTATCATGTCTTTACGTCATAGAATAGTTTCGTTAGTTATAATCACGGCCAAGTAAAACAGGTCAGCCGATGCGCAGGTCCCTAGGAAGATGGGAGAGGTCATGACGTCACTCTCGCCACTCGTTTGGCTGAGTGTATCCCACTCTGGCACGCTCAGATAAGGCACAGAAGTATGAAGTTACTCTGTTATTTTCCGATTGTGTCTTATGTTCATGTAATTCACATAAAGGGCAAGCATTTGTTCTGTATATGGTTAACACCAAGCCTAAGACAAAAGTAACAGAAATTAAGCATTTTAGTTTTCCAAGAGAAAACACATATAGACAGATGTGGGTAAATGCTTGTCATTGTGCAGACAACGTGAATCCAGGCAATGCTTTCATATGCTCTGTACACTTTACTGAAAATTTTACACATGACATGAAAATATCGATTATTTGGTACTGAAAGGCCGAAAAAGCAAAGTTCACTGAATAAGGGACTGTCCCATCTCTCTGTCATTGTACAACTATTCTACAGTAGATATCTATATCTATATCTATCTACCTATCCATGTCTACCTATCTGTCTATATGTCTGTCTAAAAAATAATCCATACATCAGATTGCAGGTGTCCTCCATTCATAAAAAATCTGTAAAAGTTGGACTTGAACTGCTGAAAGTTGAAATTTGGGGGAAACTCTTCTGGGGAACCGAGTTCCAAAGAGATGCGGTTAGGGGAATAAAAGCATTCTGATTAGCAGAAGTTCTGTAATATGGCAGTGTGACCGTCCATTCATGAGCGCTGCCAGATCCCCGTGTAGCAGGGGGTAAGGCGTAGCCAGGTGGCACAATGGATGCTACTACGTCTGAGCATTTGCTATAAAAGTATCTGTAAAATATCGCAAGGGAGACAGCGTTCCTTCCTACATATAGGGGAGGTAGTTCATTAGTAATTGCAGGGTTATTAACAAATCCTATAGCTTTGTTCTGAATTTTGTCCAGTTGTTTGAGTGCAACCTCTCCATACACACTCCACAACGGTGAGCAATGTTCCAGCTGAGAGAGCACATGACTCTTGTAAATTATAGGTAATTGCTTGTCAGTGAAGAAGTTACGGATTCTGTACAATAATCCAAGCTTCATTAAAGCGGTTTCAACAAGAGGTCTAACATGGGAGGTATTGTTAAGTGAAACGCCGAGATTTTCGATACTTTTAGAAATAGGAATATTATTCGCATTGAAGGTAATATAGGAATCAGGCAATATCTGTCTATTAGTAAACTACATATTTCATTTTCCTAGCACTAAATGAGACAATGTTTTTTGTCCCTATCCAGTGATCTAAGATATGTCTTGATTTACTGAGATTGCTGTATTAAATTTAGAGTCAGAGATATAAAACTCTGTGAATGGGTGTTTAAATGTGAAGGATCTGTGAAGTGTTCAGTTATCTCCATATGAGTGAATGGGGTTATTGGTGACAGATCACACACACCACAAAGCCAGTCAGGAGACAGGATGTGTGTGCTGGGCATTCCCCAGGTCCTGTCCTCCCCACTTACTGTTTTTTAATCAGCCCATACACCACTGACCGGGCTAATGTATGGCCCGGCCTGCACTATATGTGCAGGGAATCTTTCAACGAACGAACGGTGACAGATAGGAGATCATTATTATGAATAGGAATAATGTCGGAGCCAGAACAGGGCTACTGCATGGTTTCTCTATGTTGATCAGTTGCCTGATGGATGGTATGAGTCAAGAGACTGAGTATATCAACTGTGGATCATTCGTGGAGAAAACCATACAGTCTGTCACTAATTAAGTAGCTGGGTTCAAGATGTTTAACAATGTGCATACTTATTAGTCTCAAATACTTTACCAAGAGTAGGTGTGATAGCTATTGGTCCGTACTCAGAGGGGTCAGAGGAGCTTCCTTTCTTCGGGACTGGGCGGATATTGACTTCTTTCCAAGAAGTATGAGATGAAAAAGAACGTATACATAGTCTGAATAACTTAGCTAGAACAGGAGCAAGTTCTGGGGAACACTTTCAAAACGATTGGAGGAATTCCATCCGAACCTGGAGCTTTATTGGTTAGTTACTTAGCAAATCACCTAGGATGGATTTTTCGTATCTATTCTATCTTTAGAGAAGCAGTTTCGGGAGAGTCGAGTTTTAGTACAAGGACGTTCTGACAGACTTCCTCTAAGACAGAATTTGTGACAAACGTATAAGCAAGGAATATCTCTTTTTGCCTGTGTGTGATGATAGGTGTTTGTATGTGAGGGAAGAGCAATATCTAGTGGGACAGAGCTGTGTGTGTGTGTGTGTGTGGCTGCAGTATTTTTTGGAAAGGTATGATATTATGTGGTAGGGTATGGTATTTATAAAGGTACAGAAATAGAGAGGTATGTGTATGTGAGGGCAGAGCAACATGTAGTGGGGCAGGGCTGAGTGTGTTAGGCTGCAGCATTATTTGTGATAGTACAGCATTATGTGTGTAGGTTTGGCATTATTAGTGCTGGCACAATATTATATTTCATGGTGGAGCAATGTGTGTTTGAGTATAACATTTGTGTGGTACAATATTTGTCTTATATAAAATCATGTTTACTGAAGAGATTATAATCGATTGCATGAAAAGGACTAGTAAGTGATGTAATGTTGCAAATGTCATTGTTACAGCAACCAGGGTATCAGAGGAGTTAAATGAGAGATCTGAAAGACCAGAGAAATGAGAACTGAAGAGAACATAAACAGTGATGTGAAACGGCTTTGGTACTGAATTAGATAATAACAAATGTAAAACAAACAGAAACTGTGAAAGTCATTAAACTAAAAGTTAATAGAGGCTACGCATGCAGCCTGGTGGACTAGGAGTAGCTTTTCACAACGTACAGACAGGACTAAAGCGAAGTCAAGGGCCTAGGGGGAGAAAATCATCTTGGAGAAGAAATTTTTCACTAGGTGCTGAAGTCATTTCTACCTTGGAATAATATGTATGAAACAAAGCAAACAACAAACAAGCAAAATAAATATTAACACAAACTGTCTTGTGGAAATAAAGCGCAGATTGACGGACACCTAAGTCAATGGCGAGCGTGACGTCATGCGCAGTGGAAACATATTTTAGCTGTCCACCTCATTGACCTGTGTAATTGGGCCGTGGTTATAATCTATCATATAACAGCAGCCTCTGGGCACCAGTAGGACTGTTGTTGTATGCATTCCATTGTGTTCCTTTGTGCTCACCCCTCTTACCTCACTACTCTCCGTCCCCTAAACCTCCATCCTTCCCTTAGCCCTCCCTTCCTCCCCCGTCCCTCTGTTCCTTCATTAGCTCTCCTTTTCCTTCTCCTTCTCTCCTCCCTCCCTTCCGTCCCCCACACCTCTGTCCCCTCCTCATCCATCCTTCCCTTCCTCCATCCCCCCATCCAGCTGTGGTCGTCCTGTGAGCACCCAGGTTCCCATTTAGGCTCATAACTCTGTGGTGGTGGTGATGGCGCTGATACCGACCGACCAGCCTGTGGTTAGACATCGTTAGTGGTGCGGCGCCCATGTGTCCTTCTTACACCTGTCTACCTGCCTACCCACATACTTTCCCGCCTCACTACCTACCTACCTACCCACTCGTCCATGCACCCCCTTAGTTGTCTGCCTAGTTACCTACCTATCTATCTACCTACCAAAGCATCTACCTAAAGACCTTCGTACCATGATCTAGAGGAATATTTATTTTTCAGCATAATAATGATACTCACGTACAGTGTCAACCCAAAAGAAAGTTGCTGTTTTCATTCAAAAATTTTCATTCATCCACTTGGAGGTATAGTAAATCAAAAGGCATTTTATATATGATGAATTTAGTCTACAGAGTAATGACCATGGTAGACTTCAGTACCTATCTACCAACCTACCTACTGGCGCACATACACACACTTCCCTCCCTCTCTTCCCATATGCATACACACTCACCTCCTTACCTCTCTCTCTCTCCCTTTTGTCGTCAATAACTTAAGTTTGTGTAGGCTGTTAGTTTAGGCTGTTTGGGGTCAGCAGGGTTAATTATAATCAGATAAGTGTGATCCTACTAGAAAAAGAAATTTGGCGTGAAATCCCTGAATGACCTCTGCTTAGTTTTGTTGCCTGATACTGCATCATTTGTGAGGTGTAATAAACCAAATGATCTACATAGGCCTGCCTTCTTCTTACCACGAAACACCGCCCTTCCTTACTCTCTCTTGCACATTATTTCTTTATTTCGCTCTCTAAGTTTCCTTTCTTTCTATACATCGTCCTTTACACTCTCTCGTCTATTCCGCTCATAAGCTTCCTTGTTTCTCCACATTCTCCCTTACCACTCTTTTGCACATTATATCTCTGTTTCCCTAATTGGCTGCCTTTCCTTCCACACAATCTATTGCACATTTTCGCCCTGTATCGCTCCTGGGAACCCCGTCTTTCTCCAAACCCCCCTTTGTATAATCTTGCACCTTATCTCTCAATTCCGTTCTCTGTCTTCCCTGCTCTTACCTCCCACCTCACTTTCATCTGTTCTCTGGTCAGCCTCCCGGTCTCTGTTTGCTAAAATGGTTTTATCTCTCCCCTCTTTATCTCTGACAATTCTTGGATTTCTTGCCTTTCTTTTCGTCCTAAAATGCCAGTATTACAGTAAGCTATTTATCAATTCAGACCTTAAATGATAATGAGGTCTTTTAAATATTTGTGTGTGTGTGTGTGTGTGTGTGTGTGTGTGTGTGTGTGTGTGTGTGTGTGTGTGTGTGTGCGCGTGTGTGTGTGTTCCTCATAATTGCTGTTTATTCAAAAGTCATATGAAATTGAGACTAAGTTGGTGTTCAGGCAGGTGTGACGGTCAGGCGGGTGTGATGGTGAAGCAGGTGTGATAGTGAATCAGGTGTGGTGGTGCGGCAGGTGTGGTGGTAAGGCAATTGAAGTGGTGAGGTAGGTGAGGCTGTGTGAAAGGAGGAGCATATGGTGCACAAATAAAAAGATTAATTTATAAGATCAAACGGTTTTTTCTGGTGCGTTCCGAAACTCATTTAGCAAACCCCACTAAAATTTTGTAAGCAAAGTAGTACTTTGAAAGGGGGTGTGGTTTAATATATCACCATTTGGGTCGTACAATTTACTTTTGTTCAATAAAATCGTCTAGGGTCAACTAGAACAGAATACTAGAGTAGTCCTGACATTCTGAGGGTGAGGGTTGACAATATAGCTCCCTAAATCTCGTATGATTCATTTGCAGGTTAAGAAAATCATTGGGCGCTAGTTGTAGTACAACAGCAAAGTTTTTCCAACCATGAAAGGCTTTACTGGGAATTCCGTTTCCTAATATTAGAATGAGGATAGAATATACATTAGTTCAACACAACCACGTATTAACTAGTTAATTCATCTTACCTAGTGACTCTATTATTCAACTTGGGAAAAACCGATTGTGACGAAGGAGTGCAGACAGCTACATTTTGCCTTTCGGCCACGATTTGCCTTTCCTAAACTGAATACAACAGCACAGAAGCAGCAGCAACAGTAAATGATCACGATTTTTTTTTTTTTTTTTTTTTTTGCTGAAGGGGTCTAGCGTGGCTATTTTCACTCGCAGGCATCTATTTCACACTCTTAGATGTAACAGAATATTGGAACTGTCCGGTCATTATAGGGCTAAAGGTGGTAATACTGGCATTCTCACGGTGCTAGGACTCAGGTAAATAAAATCGTCTGGCGTTAGCTGAATTAAAATACTTGAGCTGGTCTGATCACAAGAGGGTTAACTTTACGCTTCTCATCTTCATCCGGTCAATAATCTGCGCATCATTGATCATTGACTGCTCTTCCAATATCTTGAACATAGTCATCATCCTCACATTCATCTATCTTCATCACCAGCACCATTACCATCATGCCTATGGCTGTCATCATCAGTGTTAGGATCTGATCGTAAACCACCATCACCACTAGTACCATCACTACCCAGACCATCTTCATCACCGTAATCACTGTGTCTGCAACCATTTCTATCATCTAAATAGCAGCCTCCATCACCGTATTATTATCATCATCATCAGAGGCTACCCTGCTGCTGCCTCTATTTTCTTTTATCTATGTTAATGTGTTCTATCCTCTGCTCTCCCATTCTGTGCTCAACTCCAGTTTCTGCTGTCTTAATATAATTCCTCTACTGTTTACATTCTCTAATTACCTATGTCACGAATTAGCGCGAGCGTATTTATAATTTCGTGACATTGTACCTTACTGAGAAAACCACGAACCCTAGTGGAATTCCCACTGAGCATCACTCAGTTCAACCGTCCTTGTATTCACTCCGATCAGGATGGTTTTCAGAACATTTCTCACTGTTTCACAAGCGACCATTCTTACCCACGACATTAGTGCTTTCACTGAGTGATTTATTGTGAGCCAATATCGTTCACTTTCTTTCCGTTGACCGTTGAAGTTAGGCCACGCCTTACTTCCGGCAAACACGGCCATCTCTCGCCCCTTTTCATAGTTTGAATTTAGTCAGCTTTGAGTCGCCTCGAGTGTAGGACCGTTTGTGCCCAGCGTAGAGCAGAGCCTCCATTGTACAGCGAGTTCCTGAATCTCCACCTAGACGGTGAATTGGCGAAGCGGGCTTAGCGAATAGCAGCGTTTGATGTTCATCACAGGCGCCCAGACTACTCGTTCAGCTCCTCTCCACTGACCAGTATTTCTTTTCGTTTTTCTAGGCTTAAGTGTGTTTATCTTTTGAATGAGCGAGTGAGTGTATTCTCCTTGTTATTTTGAATTCATTTTTGAGATTCATATAACGTAAATTTATTTTATTGTAATCAATAAATTTACAGTTTTCTTTGAGCTTAATGTAATTAGAATCGTGTTTTATTTCTCCACATTAAGCTTATTTTAGTTGCTGCTCCTAGTTTGCACAAACTCTTTACATTATCCTTAACTGGTACTTAGGCCAGTTCTTTTGTATCAAACTTAAATCCGTTATGCCAGCCAGGAGTTATGCACCAGCAAGAACCTGTTTATTACTATTAGCATTAGTTATTGATTGTCAGGGGTGGAGTCATTTTCTCAAGAGGCTAACAGTACTAACAAACAGCACGCATGAGTAACTAGTCTCTGCTGTGTACTGTTTAGAAAGTTTATAAATTCTCGTCCTTAGAGAATCGGCGAAGTAAGCTGGAATAAAGTAAACTTACTGCTTGATTTTCACAAGTCAATTCCTTGTCTCTATTTTCAAGTAACATCTAGCATTTTTAAATCATAAATTCACATCCCCCCGTGACATATGGCGACCTCATTCCAGGATATTAACTCCTAGCTCTAAAGTTATTAATGAGATAATACTCACTCACTCACACATAGGTATTAATCATTAAAGTCTATAGGCACTGCCTTACTGGTGGTTATTGATTTATTTCTATTAATTTTACGTAATAGTTTTCCCAGTCAGTTTTTTTTTTTAATTTTCATTCTTTACCAGTTTAACTAGATAAAACTGGTAACCACCAACCTATGTCTATATTCTTTACTCTTGATTATTGGCATTTCTCTGCAAATAGCAGTCAGTACTCAGTCTTTAGTCCACTCAGCCTTTAATTGAGTTAGCATCATGGCAACTAATATATATGTACAGGAAGCCAAAGATATGAGGCTTAGCGACCCCGAACAAATAAAGGAGTACATCCTCTCTTGGTTTAGTTATGAGCAGCAGCGTGAAAATAATGCTCGTGAAGAGCGTAGAATTCAACGTAAATATGAGCGAGAACAACGCGAACATGAGCGAGAACAGCGCGAGGAACGTGAGAGAGAACGTGAACACGAGCAAAAACAAAGTGAACACAGGCAAAAACAACGCGAACACGAGCGAGAACAAAGCAAAACAGAATGCGAACACGAGCGAGAACAATGAGAGAGAACGCGAATACGAGCTAGAACAACGAGAGAGAGAACGAGAACATGAACGTGCCGAGCGCAAGGCACATGAGAAACATGAACTTGAGATGCTAAGGCTCAAGCGAGACTCCTTGGCTTCAGACACATCTGGTGCAGCTAACCCAGGCTCCACGAGCGCTCTCCATACACATGTTCTGGTGACCCCACACATCAAGCTTCCTCCATACAAGGAAGGCCAGCGAATCGAGACATTCATAGCTCGTTTCGAAGACATGGCTCGGCTGTACCAGCTGGATGAGGCAGCTAAGCGGCTCCAGTTTCTTAGCCTGTTTGAGGACCCTGCTCTCGATATTCTCCACAGAATTCGTGGAGATAATCTCACATATGAGATGATGAAGGTCGCACTCGTCAAAGCGTACGGTCTCACAGTTGACGACGTCAGGAGTCAGTTTATGAGGGTGCGTCTACAAGAAAAGGAGACTGCTGTTCAGTTTCTTGATCGGCTTACTGCTTACTTAGACGAGTGGATGGAGAAGGATGAAACTCCTCCCACGTGAGAGGGGATAATTGACCTTATGCTGTGCACGCAGCTAGAAAAGCCGAGGCCTGCTGAGCTTATGGCTCAGCTTAAGATCTGCCAGGTAAGGGATGCCAGCCAAATGGTGAAAAAGGCTGATGCATTCTTCACTGTGTACGGGTATCAAACTCGTAAGCAACACGCCTGGAACAGGAAAACTGACAAATCTGGGAAACTGTCTCAGACTGAACCCCAGAATCAAGGCCGTTCTCAGAATAATGGCCGAGGTCCAAACAAACTGCAGAAGACGGACCAGGGGCAAAATACCCAGAAACCTGAGTGGAAGCGGTACGACAAGTACCCTAACCAGCAGCAGTATCAGCCACGCAATTGACCGTCAGGACAATCCTTCTCAGCACCAACCCCAGTGTATCAGAGGCAGGAGGCAAATGCAGCCTTCCATCCTCAACAGCAGTATGGTGGTGTCGTCCCTAGCAGCACAGTTACTTCCCCAGAGTTCACTAGTTCCCCAGTGACAGTGAACCCTCCGCCACAGGTGGTCAACGCTCTATCTCCCCAGATGGTGAGTATGACCCCTCAGGTATCTAATTCTCAGGGCACGATGTTTGCCACATCATTTATTCAGCAGCCTCATCAGTGGCTGGCTGCTTCCTCCACCGGCCCTCCCACAGGCAACAGTGTCTTCCTTGTTCAGCCAGGGTTTGTGGGAGGCATTCCTGTAAAGGTCCTGAGAGTCATGGTTCCTCAGGTTGCTCTGTCAGGCAAAGTCTAGTTCGGCCTGAAGAGTACACAGGTCGACAGATCCAAGCTCAGCTTATTGATGGATCAGTGAGATTGTTCCCTGAGGCACGTATCCAGGTGGCATCTCCATTTTACACTGGTACGACAGTTGCAGTTGTCATGCCAGAACCTTTGACCTTATCATGGGCAACATACAAGGTGCTAAGTATTGTTGCACCATAGATGACGCTACTCAGACTTTGGCTGCAATAACACGAGCCATGGCCGAGGCTCCAAACTGTGTCACCCCTTTGACCATTGCATCGCCGCAAGATCTGATTTGAATGAAGGATAGAATTTTAGATGTTGCTAAGAACTTAAAGGAGCCGGATGCACCATTTACATCTGTATATATTAAGAAGGATGTACATCCAGCTGTGAGAAAGGAGCTAGCACAGTTACGAGAACGAGAAAAAGAGGAGAAAGAGAAGCCTGAAAATGCCCGAGTCAATATCAAATATGACTTCAGGAACCGTGTTCTGCTCCGGGATGGTGAGATTATAGACAGGTATGCTCCATCTTTTTTCTAGGCAACATTAACAGCAATAACTTCAGTGAACTCAATATGTGTGCATGGAACATGGCTGGTGTCAGAGACAAGCTACAAAACCCTGAAATTCTACATTTTTTATTAAATTTTCACATTGTATGGTTACTGGAAACAAAAACCAGTTCTTATATCAATGTTCCAGGATTTTATGTATATTCTAACCCTTCTAGAGATAATCAGAATCTTGGCGGCGTTATAATGCTGCTTAAATGCTCATTAGTGAAGTTCATAACACAGGTTGATATAAGTTGTGAGGGCCAAGGTTGGCTTGAACTATCTTGTTATCCATAGGTGTTATTTGGAGGAGTTTATGTACCCCCTGAGGATAGTATATATTTCAGTGTGTCTCACTTTGGTAAATTCAGTGCCAAACTAATAAACAGAAAAAGGGTTATAGTAATGGGAGACTTTAACGCCCGGGTGAGTGAGCCAAACACATTAGACTTGTATGGTAACCCAAGCATTTACAGAGGAATAAAAGACCTTACTGTAAAAAAGTCATGGCCGAACACTGATGAATTTATGCAGAAATGAGTCAATGGTAGTAGCAAATCACTTAGTGTGCGGAGAGAAGATACTTGGTGGTAACTTATCATACAAGAAGAAGGATAGATGGATATATGAGATAGATTTGTGTTTAGTAAAGGATGAATTTGTTAATGTAATAGAAGAGTTGGAGATAAATCAGAGTGTAAAAGGTTCAGATCATGCACCAATCTGTGTGAAACTTAATTTTTCTAGTTATAATGTGGTATCAGCTCATTTATTACTTGAAAGAGCGTTATTTTTAGGACAGTCTTATGCCAGGCCATCTGCCTGTCACTTGATCAAGAGGAGTGTTTCACACAGACAGGTGGATATTGACAGATTTATATCCTTAATGGAAGAATACCCACCCCCAAATATAGGGGAAACAGAGCCTACGAGTATAGCAGATGTTGTGTCGGAAGGATGTAATACGATAGAGAGGGTAGCAGAAAGATGCATGAGACCAATGGATGATGATAGCAACGTTTGGGATGCTTCACACCCTCGCTGGAAACGACTGTTAGAGACTGATGACGCGAAAACAATATGGAAAAAAATAAGCAGGAAAGGGGAAGTTTCGAAAGTAGATACAGACCAACCTGATGATGCACAGTTTAAAGTTCATTTTGAAAAGTTATTGAACCCTGATACTAGAGAAGAAACAGGGGTAGAAAATGTGTTAGAAGATGCCCCCTATATTCCGGTGTTTGACGACCCATTTACTCCTGTTGAAATAGACGACGTGATGAAGAGTATCTGTAAAAATAAGAGCTTTAGTGAAGTGTGTCCAAGTTTGATATCTAGGCTACCAGGGACATGGCTGTTGTTTCTCTTGCATTTATTCAATGTTGTGTTTTTGGGTATGTGTTACCCCATAACTTGGTGTTACAATAGGCTAGTGACAATATTCAAGTCTGGTAATAAGTTTGATTGTGGAAATTATATAGGAATTAGTATTATGGACACAATGGCCAAAATTTATGATACCCTATTACTCAATAGACTCAGGTTATGGTGTTCGATAGATAAATGTCAGGCAGGTGGGCAGAAGGGTAGAGAATGTACAGAGCAGATAATGACATTAAGATTGCTAATTGACTTTGCTATATGTGCAAGAAAAAAACTATAAATTATGTTTATGGATTATAGTAAAGCATATGACAGGGTACCTAGAGGAAAACTGATGTCACTTGAAATCGCTAGGTTGTGGGAGAAGGATGCTGGTGCAATAAAGTCTATGTATAAGTGTACACAGAATGTTCTGAAATCAGCTATAATTTCTGCCACTATAGGGGTACGACAGAGTGCCCCGACCAGTTACTTGTTGTTTGTAATTTACTTAGACAAGTTGGTGAAGATACTGAAAGAAACTATTCAAGCTGATGGATATTTAGGTAATTTACATTGTTTACTGCTAATGGACGACACCGTCATTCTTACCACCTCTAGAGAGATGTGTCAAAGAAAACTTGATATACTAGTAAATTACTGTAATGAATATGGAATGTATCTGAATGAAAAGAAATCTATATTTTTTTTAATTAATAATGACTACAGGGATAAGGCTTCTTTTTATGCCGATACTTTAGAAATAAAATATAGCTCAAAATACTTGTACCTTGGAGCCTGGTTCACAGACGATGGAAAGACTAATACTGTACTTTCATGTCATGAGTCAGGCAATTCAGCTCTTGTTAATAAGTTTTCCATTTTTTGTGGAATGAATACTGATATGCCATTTATATTCAAACGTAAAGTATTTGATGCAGCAGTAACTTCGGCACTTATATATAGCGCAGAGGCTTGGTTGACAGATAACCCAAAAGGAATAATCCGACAGTACAATCAGCTCTTAAAATGCCTATTGGGAGAAAGAATTAATACGAGTACAGACCTAACTTTGGCTGAGTCGGGAAAATTTCCCATAAAGTTTGTTATTGCAAAGAAGAGGAAGACGTTTTATGCAGAAAGAATCATGTCTGGTGATACAGATGCGCTACTTGGTTACGTATATGACTTATGCAGACAATACAATACAGTAGGATATAGATTCATAATAAAGTCTCTTAATTGTGATACTACCTCTAACCCAATGGAATATATTTTGGGGATAATTGGTGATAAAGCAGATTCAGCAACAAAATATGTGACATATAGATCAATAATGAACCCTGGCCTAACAGTTCACCCTATATACAAAAGTAAACTCTATATACCTGACCATACACGTAGGTCATTCACAAGGTTACGACTTATGTCACATAATTTGAGGATTGAGACCGGAAGGTGGAGTAGGACACCTCGTGAGTCGAGGTTGTGTGAGTGTGAAGAGGGTAAGGTCCAAGATGAAACTCATGTTTTGTTAGAATGTCCTTTGTCTGCTGATTTTCGCCGTAGGTTTACAATGTTAACTTTCTCGTCACTTCCTGATTTACTTAATGAGGTAGAAAACTGTAAAGAGCTATGTAAGTATATTGATGATGTATTGAGGGTATACGATTAAATAATGTTCTGGGTAATATTGTGATAATGTGTACATAGTGGAGGCTAATCTAGATGCATAAATGATTGGTATACACTGTACTATTGTAGTTTAAGGAACTATTTGGAAACTATGTTTTTCAAAGGAATGGAGTACAAGACAAATGTTTGTTGGTACCTGTCTACTTATAATGTAAATATGTTCTTTGTTTGGACAAAAATTGTATTCTTAGAGATAGTGATCAGCTTACGAAATGTAACCATGTGAAGAATTTTTGTCAATAAACTAACTAACTAACTAGCCAAGATGTTGTCCAAGAACAACACTCTGACCCAACACTTGCTGCCGCATGGAAGAAACAAAAGGGTAGAGTGATTAAGTATTCAAGGGGAGGT
Source organism: Coenobita brevimanus (assembly GCF_032717465.1). NCBI lineage: Eukaryota > Metazoa > Arthropoda > Malacostraca > Decapoda > Coenobitidae > Coenobita > Coenobita brevimanus. The sequence goes on along the minus strand of NC_137028.1, from coordinate 29,066,607 downwards.
CAAGCCAGGTTCCTTCATAAACAAGGACAGCTGTACCGTGAGTCACGAACACCCCAGGGCGAGGTTCGACTGCAGTTCGTCGTTCCCGCGAAGTATAGCCAAGCAGTCTTAAAATGGGGTCATTGTTTAGCCTCAGGAGGTGACATGGGCAAAAAGAAAACCCAGGGCCGTATCCGTGCTGACTTTTTCTGGCCAGGAATGGGACAAGAAATAGATAGCTTTGTGCGTTCCTGCAATGTGTGTCAACGTACCACTAATCCAAACATGTCCTTCCTGTGCCGTTTGAATCCACACCCATAATCTCAGAATCAGTTGAGAGACAGGGCAATGGTGATGTGGGTACAGACCTGACGTCTCGCCCGTTGGCCCCACAGGACACATTATGTCCAGGGCCTGTATATACATGTATACCGTAGGTTAAGGGGAAATTCGAGACCCCCGTAAGGACAATCCAAGGCTGTGTTTGAACATCCCTGTGGTGTCTCGAGCTGTGGGTCTCTCTGAGGATTCCCGGAGAATGCACATTATCCACATGAGTGTTCACATCCATGGTGGGTGTTAAAATGTGACCTGCCCGAGACTGCATAGGGATTCTCAGCTTGCCAATGTTAATCATAAGTGTAGAGTAGGGTTTAACCAGTAAACTATAAGGGTCCTTTGAGATTCTGTCATTGGACCACGTTTCCTGGTTAATAATAATGTAGGTTTAGGGTTTAACCAGTAAACTATAAGGGCCCTTTGAGATTCTGTCCTGGGACCACGTTTCATGGTTAATAATGTATCCAATACAAAAATAGTGGCGACCTCGAATGTACACCCTATAAAAAAAGAATCGGGACCCTTACTGCATGATACAATATGCCACACCGCACAAAGGAATTTGAAACCCCAACTGAGTTCTGGTGCGTATCAGTGGTCATTGCGAGACGCATCAGCTCGTGGGGTCCCGATTCTTTTTTTATAGGGTGTACAAAGCTTGGCTGTCACTTAACATTTTCGGCTAGGGCATACACTTTGTAGCATACATACTGACTGCTAGGCAGAGAGAGAGAAATTGTAATTTAATAAAAATTATTTGTCCCACTGACACTTTTGATGATACACCTTGATTGTTTTCGCAGGTGCAGCTGGCGGGTGTAGCAATTTTGTCGTGGAGATCAGCTGATCGTCTCTGCCACATGATGCCGCCTCTTCTCTTCTGCCTCGTCGCCTCTGTTTACTATTGATTTGTGTTATATAATTTTACACGTAAGCACAGTTACACCACAACTGTCACACCTACACCGTGTATTACATACATCACGCTACATAACAATTAGTTGTTAATGTAAATGTAGTGAACTTTTCACTCAGTTTGACCTGAGTACAGGATTTTTCACAGTCATCACGGAGTTTTTTCCTCAAGCTTGCTTCTATTAACGTAAATACGAGGTTTTTACGCTCATGGACGACTGTGATTTTCTCCTGTAGCAGGATAGTACACACACCGCGGTGTGAATCTTGTGTGACTGAGTTAGGGTTTATATGTATAAATATTGAAAATTTTTCTGAAGAAAAATTTGATTTTGATGGGGCGTAATGTCACGAATTCACGCGAGCGTATTTATAATTTCGTGACATTGTACCTTACTGAGAAAACCACGAACTCTAGTGGAATTCCCACTGAGCATCACTCAGTTCAACCGGCCTTGTATTCACTCCGATCGGGATGGTTTTCAGAACATTTCTCACTGTTTCACAAGCGACCATTCTTACCCACGACATTAGTGCTTTCACTGAGTGATTTATTGTGAGCCTATATCGTTCACTTTCTTTCCGTTGACCGTTGAAGTTAGGCCACGCCTTACTTCGGGCAAACACGGACATCTCTCGCCCTTTTTCGTAGTTTGAATTTATTCAGCTTTGAGTCGCCTTGAGTGTAGGACCGTTTGTGCCCAGCGTAGAGCAGCGCCTCCATTGTACAGCGAGTTCCTGAATCTCCACCTAGACAGTGAATTGGTGAAGCGGGCTTAGCGAATAGCAGTGTTTGATGTTCATCACAGGCGTCCAGACTACTCAGCTCCCCTCCACTGACCAGTATTTCTTTTTGTTTTTCTAGGCTTAAGTATGTTTAGCTTTTGAATGAGCGAGTGAGTGTATTCTCCTTGTTATTTTGAATTCATTTCTGAGATACATATAACGTAAATTGATTATTTATTGCAATCAATAAATTTTCAGTTCTTTTCTTTGAGCTTAATGTAATTAGAATCGTGTTTTATTTCTCCACGTTAAGCTTATTTTAGTTGCCGCTTCTAGTTTGCACAAACTCTTTACATTATCCTTAACTGGTACTTAGGCCAGTTCTTTTGTATCAAACTTAAATCCGTTGTGTCAACTTGAAGTTATGCACCTGCAAGAACCTGTTTATTACTATTAGCATTAGTTATTGATTGTCAGGGGTGGAGTCACTTTCTCAAGAGGCTAACAGTACTAACAAACAGCTTGCTTGAGTAACCAGTCTCTGCTGTGTACTGTTGAGAAAGTTTATAAATTCTCGTCCTTAGAGAATCGGCGAAGTAAGCTGGCATAAAGTAAACTTACTGCTTGATTTTCACAAGTCAATTCCTTGTCTCTATTTTCAAGTAACATCTAGAGTTTTTAATTCATAATTTCACATCCCCCCGTGACAGCCTACAACTTGACACCTTGGAAGAGGTGGCCAAACAAATTGGTTCCATATCACCCTCTCTTCTGCTATTAGGCTGCTCTCACTCAAACTCACACCATCCTTCTTTCTCATTCATATACCTCATCTAATCCATCCACCTGGTCCATGGTCTCCAATTCCTCCTTTTCCCTTTCACCTTACTCACATAGACCCTTCTGAACAGTCTCTCATTATCCATTCTCACCACATGGACAAACCATCTCCAGATACTAATAACACATTCAAGCAAATCCAAATCAACACCACAACCTTCCTTAATTAACTTCCTCATTTGTCTGTCTAACTCCACATAACACCACATGCTCCTCTCAGAGAACTCATTTCCACTCCAATTAGTTTTTGCTTGTATTTTTCCAACGAAACTTAAGCTTAATCCATGCTTACAGTTTACCTCCATGGAGTTGATATCAACTTCTTCTTCCGGCAGAACCTGTCTCCTGTGTCTCACTCTCACCTGAATAAAGGCCCCATCTCCTCTCCTTTCACTGATCCACCTGGTGAACAAGCCTACACCTTTTCTATCCTTAATGACCTTGAGCAGCTTGTACAGCACTCTACCCATATCCCTGACCGCCTTGGAGAGAGCTCCAACATACTTGATCTCTTCCTTACAACTAATCCTTCTGCTTACACTGTTAATCTTTTCTCTCCATTGGGCTCCTCCAATCATAACCTTATCACCTTAACCTGTCCTATCGCTCCGGTACGGCCTGCAGACTCTCCAAAAAACGTCGTCTCTGGCACTTTGGAGCTGCGGATTGGGAGGCCCTCAGGCAGTACTTCTTTGATTTTCCCTAGAATGATTATTACTTTCATAGCCGGGAGCCATCTGGGTGTGCCTTGCTCATTACGGAGGTTATTCTCTTGGGCATGGAAGCAAACATTCCTTTCTCATATCCTTTGACTAATGCAAGAAAGCCTTGGTTTAATCACACTTGTTCTAATGCTGTCCGCAACAAGGAGAGGGCCTATAAAAGGTACCGGAGCCAACTCACCCCTGAATAACATCTTTTATACATTTCTGCCCGGAATCGTGCTAAGTCTGTTCTTCTCTCTGCTAAAAATAATTTCATCCATACAAAATGCTCTCAACTCTCCAACTCGAACTCTTCCCGCTCCTTCTGGCACCTTGCCAAAAACCTTTCTAACAACTTTACCTCATCATCCTTCCCTCCTCTTTTCTACTCTGATGGCTCTGTAGCTATTTCTTCTACTGATAAAGCAGATCTCTTCGCTCAGACTTTCTCCTCCAATGCCACATTAGACGATTCCGGTGCTGTTCCTCCATCACTTCCCCCCTCTGACTTCCTCATGGCTAACATTAAAATTTCTTCAGCTGATGTATTTTCTGCCATTGCTGGCCTCAGTACTAATAAGGCATATGGGCCTGATGGAGTCCCTCCTGTTGTTCTCAAGAACTGTGATTCTGTGCTTACACACTGTCTAGGCAAACTCTTTTGCCTTTGTCTGTCAACTTGTACCTTTCCTTCTTGCTGGAAGTTTGCTCTCATTCAGCCAGTCCCAAAGAAGGGTGACCATTCCCAACCCTCTAACTATCGCCCAATTGCTTTAAGATCCTGTATCTCAAAAGTTTTTGAGTCTATTCTTAATGGAAAAATTTTAAAGCATCTTTCCTATCACAACCTTCTTTCTGATCGTCAGTATGGGTTCCGTCAGGGACGCTTCACAGGCGACCTTCTCACCTACCTTTCAGACTCCTGGTCATCCTCCTTTCGGGACTTTGGCGAAAGCTTTGCCATTGCACTTGACATCTCAAAGGCTTTCGATCGAGTCTCGCATAAATCTTTAATTTCCAAACTGCCCTCTTACGGTTTCTATCCTTCTTTCTGTGCTTTCATCTCTAGCTTCCTTTCTGGTCGTTCTATAGCCGCTGTTCTAGACGGCTATTGTTCATCTCCTAGATCTATTAACAGTGGTGTTCCTCAGGGCTCTGTCCTATCACCAACTCTCTTCCTTTTATTAATCGATGACCTTCTAAGCTGTACATCAAACCCTATCCACTCATACGCTGATGACTCCACCCTTCACCTTTCCATTCGATTCCCACAACGTCCATCTCAGCGGTTACTTCAACAGGCAAGGGATGAGGCTATGGCATGCCTAATGTCTGACTTGGGTCGTATCTCTGACTAGGGTAAAAATAATCTGGTTGTTTTTAATGCATGAAAGACTCAGTTTTTGCATCTATCAACCCGACAAAATCTTCCACAGGTATACCCACTTATGTTTAATAATACTCAACTTAATCCTGCATCATCCTTGAACATGCTTGGGGTTTCATTTGCTCGGCACTTGTCTTGGAAAGATCATATTACATCTCTTGTAAAATCTGCTTCCAAGCGATTGGGTGTGCTAAGCCGACTCCGTTCCTTCTTTGCCCCTGCACAATTGTTGACTCTATACAAGGGTTTTATCTGCCCCTGTGTGGAGTACACTTTCTTGTGTGGGGAGGCTCCCCACATACAGCTCTTCGTCTCATTAACTCTCCCCCTCTTACTGACTCCCTTCAACCTCTGTATCTTCGCCGCAGTGTTGCATCTTTATCTCTTTTCTATCGCTACTTCAATGGTCACTGTTCCTCTGAACTGTCTGCATGCATTCCTCCACTTCTACGACTGGCGCGTAGCACTCGTCTAGCAGCAAACTCTCACCCCTTTTCTGTCCAACTCTCTAATGCAAGAATTAACCTTTATTCCCAGTCCTTCACTTATGCAACAGGTCAGCTCTGGAACTGTCTCCCTTTGTCTGTATTTCCTGCTTCCTATGATCTCCAGTCTTTCAAACACAGTGTGTCCAGGCATCTCGAAATGAATGGATCTTGAATTTGGCTCTCTCTTGTAGTTTGTTTTTCTCTTGGAAGGAACAGTTTTGTGGGCTCATGGCCTTTGGTTCCTTCTTCTTCACATAAAAAAGAAAATCTATAGTATAAGTTGGAATTGAATACTAGTGTTGCTCTGATCATGAGTGAGGGTTAACGATGATAGCAAAAAATTTTCAGGCGTCCATGATTGACTTTCAGCTGAAAAATGACATGAGTTGTACTTGAACAATAATACCAGGTTTATACATTACCTGAGTTATGTATTACCTAGACATTGTCTGCAAAAACTTGCAATACTAACTACTAGCCTTTATATCACAAAATGTTTGCAAATACCATTATATTTGTTTTCATACCGTTATTGAGCCCATATTGACCAGTTCTGCCAGAAAGCCGAAAATATGATTTTCGCATATTTTGGCCCATTGTGATTTTCAACATTTTCATGCCGTCGCGTTGCGCGCAATCGTCATTTTTCTTACAATCCCTAGACTTACCCCGATCTGAAGCAAAAAGAATTAGGTCAATATCTGTCACCATTCTCTTAGAAGAAACAAACAAACTCTCAGAGAAACATTTTCCCATATTGCGATTTCCAGCAGTTTCGCGTCGTTGCGTTCAGCGCGATATCCAGATTTATTTCTGACGCTACATGGACTTTGCCCGACCTAATACAAAAGGAATTAGGTCGATATCTATCATATTTCTCGGGAATGAAACGAACAAGCTGACAGACTGACACACACATACACAGCTTGACTTTATTATTTAGATAGAGCCTTATATTATTAGAGCTGATTATTAATAGAGTTATCCTTTATTGCTCAAGTAATATATTACTAGAGCTATGTATTACTAGAATTAAATTTTACTATGCTTTTATTTTACTATAATTATCTATTACTACAACCATATATTACTACAGTTATATATTACTACAACTATATACTAGTAGAGGTACTTATTACAAGAATTATATGTAATATATATATATATATATATATATATATATATATATATATATATATATATATATATATATATATGTAATATATATATATATATATTACAAGAGTTTTACATTACTGGAGTTACATATTACAATAGTTATATATTGCTAAAGTTATGCATTACTAGAATTACACATTACTAAAATTATACATTACATGAGCTATCTCCGTCAAGAGAGAGAGAGAGAGAGAGAGTTAAAGCTTTCATATTGGTAGATAAATACATCTACAAAGTCATAAAAATCCAAAGCAGATAACATCATTGCATCACTTCTGAATAAAACAGTTGACACACACACACACACACACACACACACACACACACACACACACACACACACACACAGCACTGTATTAATAGGTTATTATCAGTGGGCAAAAGTTCCTGCTCCATAAATTAGCGACAAATTTATCCATTTACATCTTGTTTCCCGAAGTTCAAAGGCAGAATAAGCCAATACAACGCCTGTACATAGCATCCATAGTACTTTTTGTGGCTGCATAATATTTCAGTGTTAACTTCTTGTTGCAACTCAATGGCAAGGAAAGTCAGCACAACGACTTTACATCCTTTTCTTACCACTTCTTCCTGAGTGCTTTAGCTTAGTGGTAGAATAAGACAGTACCCAGGAACTAAATCCTCCCTTTAGGAATTCTTCATGATTAGCATCATATTCTAGTACTAACCTTTGGCTACATTTCGGGTGAAGCAGATGACTAAACAGAACCAAGGCTCAGCATCCTTTGCACAGCCTTTATTCGTGGAAAGCACCATATTATATGTTAATATCTTATTACAGCTCCGGGTTCAGTATGGGCAGATGGCATTTTAGGCCAGGTTAATGTGAACAGAGTGCAGTTATTGCTTGTGCGAGAAATCAGCTGTAAAACGATGTGTTCACTTCCTCTCCACTCCAATTGCACTATGATCTCCACATAGTTCCTCTTTTTAGTTGGGTTCACCTACATTTATTTATAAGTGCATTTGGTTTTCAGTCTAATTTCAGTTTCATTTATAGCTTGAACTTAGATATAACATCAAAGGCAACAATTTCATTAACATTCTCCGAGTACTATGTCTCACCCTTAGAATTAAATTACTTAACGTTAGCTCGAGTAAAAAAACTATAGTTATCCCGACCACTGGACGCTAATGGTTACTTTTTTGTGTGTGTAAATTACAGGCTTTCATGGTACATTTTCAGCTGAATGATATTGCCCGGTATTAGCTGCAAAAAATAGTTAAGCTCCAACAAGGAGAATGCTAGAGTCTATATGAAACTTGATGGTGAGTTTTTTTTTTTTTTTCTAACAAAAATTATCAACTAAAGGCTGGAATCGAGCAGAAAATGAACTTTCTGAGCAAATTTACATAACAGAAACAAAAAGTGAGATGCCAGAATACGCTGCAGCTTACAGACTTGTTATTGGACACGAGGATTCTATGTTTGATTTTTTCATTTTCTTTTATTGCACATATTGCTTATTAGCTTTTGTGCTATACATAATTACAACCATGATGCCAAAAAAGATGTTGCATAGATTTACAGTGTATACTTGAATGGCAGAAAATTTTCCTTCTCATATTTCTCTAAAAGAATTCAATTTTTTTTTTGTTTTAATATATATAACTACCTGACAATGACTACAGTAATCTCCCGTTACATACCCAGAACAGTAGCAAGGTACTGTGACCCCTCTGTCCAGAACTTGTGTTTTAAATAATACGAGTATATACCGAACATCTTACAGGGAAGGGAAGGAGGGAAATTATATCTCTTTGTTCTGTACCCATTTATTTCAAACACTTAAAACTATGAAAATACCTTCTATATGACATTGCAACCACACACAGAAAATAAGGTGGACGATGACGATGACAATGACGAAGACGATGACAATGCTGCTGATGCTGCTGATGACAATGATGATGATGATGATGATAATGTTTTTAACTGTCTTCAGCAACATCCATAGTGTCATCGTCAAAAACTCTAATAATAACAAGTGCCACACGCACTCTCAACACTTGTCCATATGAGAGACTTTTCTTAACTGAGCTCTGCTTTGGAACGAGTGCTTTGCAGCTCTATCGGGCCGCAAAGCACTGGCTCCTATAGAGACACCCGAAACTCCACAGAGAATCCCCACTGCATTTTCTACGTATGCATAATGTAACACCGGTTGGGACAATTATTAGGATCCAAAACACATCTTCAGAAAATATAAATCGACCTGAAACTGAAACTGGACCATCGGGGAACCATTTACAACCATCCTACCAAGTATCATTAAAATCCTTTTGCCATTTTTGGCTGTGCTACACACACACACACACACACACACACACACACACACACAGGATTGTACTGTATTAGTTTCACAGTAAATAATCATCTATTCGGTAACAAGAACAAAATAAAAATAAGTGGTGCGAGGCACAAGAAACCTCCCCCGACAGCATTTATTTTCTTTTCAACTGTTTTCAAGTCATAGCCCACTGAAAATCTGTGATATTGCATTTGACCTTTCAAAGTCACTCAGGGTCAAAGGTCATGGTGCCAAATGAAAACCCATGTGGGAGTTCCTGTATTCTGATAATAGTAAATATATCTATCTTCAACCGGTTTCAAGTTAGAGCCCTCTAAATATCAGTGACTTTGTTTTTTTACCTTTCAAGGTCATTCGATTACCTCCAGAATTTAATCATTTCCTTTTGGGACCAGTGCCCACATATCCTGAAAGTTTCATATAGTTCATTCAGCCGTTTTTCCGTAATGTTGCTAATAAACAAACAAACTAACAAACAAACTCGACCAAAAACATACCTCGTTGGATTCCGTCCCGGGCGAGGTAATGAGTTACTCTGATGTTGCTATAACAGGATCGGTATGGTAACTAATGAAAAGGACAGCAGGTAGGTAAAAGCCGTAGGTAAACGGCAGGTAAACTGCAGAAAAACTGCAAATGAACAAAGTAAACGGCAGGAAAGCAGCAGATAATCAACGAGTGAACGGCAAGTGAGCTACATATAAATTGCAGGTGAACAGTACAGCAGGAAACACTAAGTAAACAACACACGAGATAAACAGCTCAGGAGATAAGCAGCACAGTAAACAGCTCAGCAGGTACCTATTTCGGCCAGTATTCCTTCCTACTCTGGTATGTGTCTATCTATCTATCTATCTATTGCCAGACGCCTCAATCCCGTTTGGGGTGGCCACAAACAAATCGCCTCCATGTCGCCCTGTCCCCCGCCATTTCACTGCCTCGCTCCCAACTCACACCCCCTTCTCTCATATACCTCTCCACCCCATCCCTCCATCTCATCCTCGGCCTCCCCCTCCCTCGTCCCCCCTCCACCTCACTCACATACACTCTCTTCGTCAGTCTTTCACCCTCCATCCTCTCCACATGGCCAAACCACCTCAGTGTATTCCTCCTAACACTTCCTATCACATCCACATCCACACCACAACGCTCCTTTATATTCTCATTTGTCAGCCTGTCTCTCCATGTGACTCCACAGGCTCCTCTCAAATAACTCATTTCCACTGCTCTCACTCTTGACTTGTGTCATTCCAGCAATGTCCAAGCTTCACTTCCATACGTTAGAGTTGGTATCACAATACTGTCATGTAGTAACTTTTTCACTTCCATGCTCACTTCCCTACTAATTATCATTCTTTCAAGGAACCAACAACCTTTCTTCCCTGCTGTACCTTTTCAAGCACTTCACCTTCCAAACCTCCATTCTTACTCATCACACTACCCAAGTACTTAAACGTACTCACATTTTCCATTTCCTCACCATCCAACCTCGCTGTACATTCACTGACTTCACCTCTCTCAAAGACCATCACTTTACTCTTCCCTACATTCACCTTTAGATTCCGTTTCTTACACACTCTCCCAAACTCATCCACCAAGCCCTGCAGCTCTCCTTCGTCTTCACTCAACAACACAGTATCATCTGCAAACAACAGTACAGGGAGTTTCCAAACACTACCCTCTTTCACCATGGCCGCTCCAACATCCACTACCCTACCTTGTACCTCTTTTATTACCCCATCCATGTACAGATTGAACAACCATGGAGACATGACACATCCCTGTTTCAACCCAACCTTCAAAGAGAAAAATTCACTCAGTTCACCATCCACACTCACTGCAGCCTTAGCACCATCATACATACTCTTCACAGCATTCAACAACTTCCCATCTACTCCATATATTCTTAATACTTTCCACAATCCTTGTCTATCCACCCTGTCATATGCTTTCTCCAAATCCATGAAAGCCTCATACAACTTCTTTCCCTTCTCTAAAAACTTTTCCATTAAAGATCTAAGAATGAATATCTGATCTACACAACCTCTTCCCTTCCTAAAGCCTCCCTGTTCTTCTCCAACTAATTCCTCTGTTCTTTCTCTAACTCTGTCAGTAAGTATCCTACCATACACCTTTCCTATTATACTATGAAGACAGATGCCCCTATGATTACCACACACTTCTTTTTCCCGTTTTCCTTTGTACAAGCGAATAATTATACCTAACTTCCAATCCTCCGGGACTCTGCCTTCTTCCCAGGCCAAACTGCACATTTTCCACATGCATTCCACTACTATCTCTCCCCCATACTTCAGCATTTCACCACAGACTCCATCAATTCCTGGGGTTTTCCCAATTTAACTTTCTTCATTGCTTCCACAACTTCTGTCCTACTGATTTCTTCCTGTCTTCTCACCTCCCTCCTTCTCCCAGCCATTCCCTAGCCACTTATACTTGCATTACTTCCATCCTCTGTGTTCAACATTTCCTTAAAGTGTTCTCTCCATCTGCTCACTTTTTCTCTCTTCTCTTCTAGTAATCTATCATTTTTATCTTTCACTCCCCTGCTAACTTCACTTCTACCCTGTCTTACTCTTTTCACCTCTTTCCAGAACATTTTCTTACACTCTCTCCACTTTACACTCAAGTTCCTTCCAAATTCCTCATCCACTCTCTTCTTACTCTCTCTTACTAATCTTTTCACCTCTCTCTTTCTTTCTGCATATAACTCTCTCTTCCGCCTCTCAACTTGTTCTATGCCCCTATTTCTCATCCATTCATTGTATGCTTTCTTCCTTTGTGCCACAGGCTGTCTCACCTCTTCATTCCACCACACTGTTCCTTGCACACCCCTCCGTCTTCTCTTCATTCCACACACCACATCACATGTTGCACATAATTTATTTCTTCTGTAAATATCCTGCACACACCTTCCACGTCCCCCATCTGCTCCAATTCATATTTGCCTAATCGTTCCTCCACTTCTCTCTTATACTCTGCCTTTTTTTCATCCTCTTGTAACCTTTCCACTCTCCTTACAAATACTCCTTCTTCCCGTCCTTCCCTTCTTCTATTTCTCCATCCTAATTGGACCTTGATTCTGGCCACCACCAAGTAGTGGTCAGAAAGTCCACTCCCCCAACCTCTATAAGCTCTTGCATCCATTACACATTTTCGCATTCTTTCATCCGCACACACCTAATCAATCATTGCCTTCCTTTCATTCAGTTCACCACCCACCCTTCTCATCACTCGCCATGTATACCTGTGGATCATTTTGTGCCTGAAGAGGGTATTGGCTATCACCAACCCCCTCCCAGCACAAATGTCCACTAACGCACTGCCATTCTCATCTATCTCAGCAGGCACACCCCACTCACCAACTATTCCATCCACCTTCACATTCCCTACTTTACCATTCATATCACCGATCAAAAACACTCTCTCACTCCTTCCAAACTTTTCCATGGACACCTCCACATTTGTCCAGAACTCTTCTCTCACTCTACTTGCACGATCTTGCGTTGGCGCATACACACACACAATCGCCCACATTTTTATTCCAACTTTCAATCTTACCCACACAATCCTTGACCCAACAGATCCATACTCTCTTATGCTCTTCTTCCATCTTTTACTCACAACTATACATACTCCTTCTTTTGCCCTCTCATTCTCACCTACTGGTATGTGTAACCTGTAATTATGCAAATGTTCACATGTTCCATGAATACTCTTATATCCAGTACGGGCTGATAACCGCTACAATGCAGTCAAATTCTGTCATTACTGTATAATGTTCCGAGATCATGTTTAACAGTGCCATAGATACCTAGATTTGAGACGGTAGGGTCGAATGTTATTTACCCTCAATGGTACATCACCGGACAAAATGCACTGAGACACCCAGACAACCTTTACGAAGATGCAGTGGGTTGTTTCTAGGTGACGTGTTGAAGTGTGGGAAAGGGGTAATGGTAGCTTGGCATGGGGACAGGGACGGCAATGAGGAGGTAGACGTAGCCGGAAAGGAGATGGAGGGGGACAATGCAGGAACCGGTGAGGACAGAGGGAGTAAAGGTGATGGATGGAGCGGGTGGACTGAGGTAGTGAGTAGGGATTCACAGTCGGTGGCTAACTGGCATAACAGATGCATTATGCTAATTATTTTACCTCAATGATGAGAACCATTGCGTGGAAGGTGATTTAAACTTTCTTGTGTTTGGAAATATGAACCTGGTATGATTGCACCTGCAAATATAGGTAAAACACGGATAAATATGACATAAAATTGAAGACCCGCCTTTTCAGTGGCTTTTCGTAACAATTGATGTTTTAAGCCTTGTTTTTAAACCTTGTTCTAATAAACCCAAAACCACATTTGAAACAAGTGGTTGTTGACGTTGAATGTTACGATATGTCGTCTCGCTAGCCTGGCAGGTGTGTGACCGCACTATAATATTGCTCAGTAAGAGTTAACAACCCGACATTTGGTAGGATCTATAATCATTCAGTCTGTCTGTCTATATATCCATCTATCTAGATTTATCTATTCATAAATATAAATATATATATCCAGTATCTATTTCTATTTCTCTCTCTCACTCTCTCTCTCTCTCTCTCTCTCTCTCTATATATATATATATATATATATGGAGCCTCTGTGGTACAGTGGTAGAGTGTGCGTTTCGCAAGCTGGTAAGCGCGGGTTCGCCTCCCGCCAGAGTTGTAAAAACTTTGGGAAGCGTTCACCAAGCCACTTACTACTTCGGCGGACACAAGGGGTGCTGTGGTTGAACCAGTGTCGCATACTAGTATGCTTGCACCCAAACGGCTTAAGGCGGGCCGATTACACTTGGTTCACAGAGTACACACACATCCAAAGACACTACAATCATACTCACAAGCACTTCTCACCCTACATAAAGTCTCTACCAGACAGCCTAAGCCACTGGGTAGAGATACATTGGCTGTATCGTCCCAGCTTCGCTAGGGATAGGCCGGTCCTGCAGTGGACCTCAACAGCTGATGATGAAGAAGATGATACTGTGATATATATATATATATATATATATATATATATATATATATATATATATGGAGCCTCTGTGGTAAAGTGTGCGTTTTTGTACACTGAAGAGAGAGGGTTCGCGCCCCGTCAGGGTAATAAACTTTGGGAGCGTTCCTCTGGCCACGTACTACTTTGGCGGACATCAGGGGTGCTGGGGTTGAACCAGTGTCGCATACTATAAAGTATGCTTGCACCCAGTCGGCTTGCGCTGGCCGGTTACACTTGGTTCACAGACTACACACACATCCAAAGCCACTCCAACACAACAGTTACACTTACAAGCACTTCTCACACTACATACAATCTCTACCAGACAGCCTAAGCCACTTGGTAGAGTTACATTGGCTGTATCGTCCCCACTTCGGTAGGGATAGGCCGGTCCTGCACTGGATACTCAAAAGGCTGATTATGATGATATATATATATATATATATATATATATATATATATATATATATATATATATATATATATATATATATATATATATATATGTATGCACACAGCTTCAAAAAACAAACCTTTTTCCGAATTACGAAAATGGGGCAACTGAAGCTTCACACAACTCGAAATGAAACTAACAACAGTGGACAAATCATACCAAATATCAGTGGCTATCAATCACTTGTAGGAAGCAAACCTCTTCCTGGGCCACTATTTTTAATTGAGGATCTATGAAAATAGAGAAATGCATTTTAATTAAACTCTGATTTTAGTTCTCAATATACAATTTTAGTACATGTCTCCTGTTTGTATGCATGCTGTCGATATTCTAATAAAAGGCATCAGTGTGCGTACATATTTATACATATATTTCCCCACAAGAAGATTTTCATGCCTTATAAAACACTATATATATATATATATATATATATATATATATATATATATATATATATATATATATATATATATATATATATATATATATATACATCATATAGATAGATAGAAATAGATAGAAATAGATACCGCATATATATATTTATATTTATGGATAGCTAGATATAGATAGATGGATATATAGAGAGACAGACTGAATGATTATAGATCCTACCAAATACTGTATATATATATATATATATATATATATATATATATATATATATAAATATATATATATATATATATATATATATATATATATATATATCCATCCATCATCCAATCCTACGTTGCCCCATGAGGAGCGTAGGAGCCCGGGGCTAGGCGGTTGGTCCTGACATTTAAGATGAAAGTGACCAGCCTCACTCATCCCTGAGTGGCATTACGTGAGCAATAAACCCCAACCACTCCTTGGATATAAACCTTCACCGGCTCAATCGGATTGGAGCACAATAATTACCCACTAAACCACCAGGCTCCAAAATTTGGTTATGTGGTTACCACCCAGCGTAGTAAATGGTTTCCTGGTGTACAGGAAACCATTTGGCTTGTCTCTCAGTGTAGAGTCATCCACAGGTGGAAGGAAGAGAAAAAAATGAAGGAATGAAAGACAGAAGAGGGAGTGTAAAGTCACCCGTAGGCATAAGGACGAGGAAAGAATGAAGGAAAGAAAGATAGAAGATAGAAGCAAAGAAGGATGGAGGAGAGGACAGGGCAGACACCCGAGAGCAGCACTACATTGAGTGAGTGGATGGTGAGAGCCCCCACCTACCACAATATATATATATATATATATATATATATATATATATATATATATATATATATATATATATATATATATATATATATATATATTCCATCCATCATCCAATCCTACATTGCCCCATTAGGAGCGTAGGAGCCCGGGGCTATGCAATTGGCCCCGACATTTAAGATGAGAATGACAAGCCTTACTCATCCCCGAGTGGCATTACGTGAACAATAAACCCCAACCACTCCTTGGACATAAATCTTCACTGGTTCAATCCGACTGGAGCACAATAATTACCCACTAACTCGCCAGTCGCCAAAATTTGGTTATATGGTTACCACACAGAGTAGTAAATGGTTTCCTGGTGTACAGGAAACCATTTGGCTTGTCACTCAGTGTAGAGTCACCCACAGGCAGAGGGAAGAGGAAAGAATGATGAAAAGAAAGACAGAAGAGGGAGTGTAAAGTCACCCGTAGGCAGAAAGACGAGGAAAGAATGTAGGAAAGAAAGACAGAAGAGGATCTACACCTGTGCGACTAGCACAGGTAAAAACATATCACAATCCACTGTCAATGATACTGCATCACTCTAACATCTCCCGCTTCGCACCGCATATCACTTTTGTTTTTTACCTCTATCCTCCCCGCTATCAGAGATGAGTTCCTGAACACGTAACTCCTGAGAAGTAAAACAAACAACAGTTCAACACCCCACTGCCCCTCCCAATAGCCATTGGGATCCCTCTACCACTCGGATACATCAGTTAGAAAGGAATCACCGGCTCCGTATAAGGACTGACTGGTGCGTCTGTTACTTTTGTTCATAGGTGTCCACAGTAGCAGCAGCTGCAAACCCAGGCTCATTGAATGTGAACTCAGCGACTGAAAGCTAAAGCTGCCCTTCTACTGCAGTCTACTGTCCTCCTTTCCGGGGATAGAGAGGAACAGAGGATGGTTTGTATAACCAGGCACTAGGGCCACCCAGTTATCGGTGCCTGCACGTGGAGGCGACCCTTTCCAGCGCAAGCTACAGAAGACAGAAGGTAAACAGAGAGAGAGAGGTAGGAGAGTGGTGGGGCAGGAGGGTTAAGGATAGAAAGCTTCAGCAACTTGTTTTCTCTTTTATGCAGCTTATATCTCTAATATAGACAGTGTTTGAATCAGTATAAGCCAAGAGAGTACTGAGGAGTAAAATGTAAAATTAATCGCGAATGAAGCGGTGTTATTAATTCTCTAAAATCATTAAGAACACAGTCTTAAGGCGACAGTGGATGGTGGAGAGAGAGGCTGAGATAGACAGGAGTAGGAATGACTGGCCACAGGAAAGAGAGAGAGAGAGAGAGAGAGAGAGAGTTGGACGGGACGGGGAGATTCGCGAACGAACTTACGACGAACTGTTTCTCACAACTCAGATTTACTTTTGCAGAAAGGACAAGGAAAGTGTAGAATTTTCTAATGTGTCCTGTGCTCTCTCTCTCTCTCTCTCTCTCTCTCTCTCTCTCTCAGGAAGAAAAAAAGGAATTACAGATCAAATACTATCACGGTCTTATTTCACATTTGCAGGGAGGACACCAATATTAAAGAGAGGTCTAGAACCTTAGCCTCTGTTGTTCTTGCTGGAAATCAGAAGGAGTTGGGAGTGGGAGTTGGCCGTAAGTTTGTGACTCCGCGCCCAGGTCATGCGTAAATACTACAACAAATCACCTGTCGCCTCAGGGTTGTTTAAGTAGCTATTGTGGTGTCGTTGCTCCTCTTTCTTGGCGACCTATCCTTCGTCTTGTACCTAAACATCATCATTTCTCCTATTGATGCAGACTTTATAGAAAAAAAACAAGATAAATATCAGAAAAAAAAATTATGCTGTAGCATTAAAAATAAATGAGGGAGGGCGCTTCGATGCTTCCTCTACCACCTAGGTCCATATTTTCGTCAGTTAAAGAAGCGCCCTAACAATTTTTCTTAAGCGACTTTTTTGTCCAATAATCCTATTTTCCTTCGTGTTACATAACTCGCTGTAATATCACCATACTCTGCATAGATGATGCACAAAAAGACATTAACCACCCATATCCGAAAATGAATCACTAAGGAAGAAGTGTTAGGCTTTCTTAACCAACGAAAATACGATCCCCAGAGTGCGGCCTCCCAGTTTACCTCCCGCACAAACACACACTCACATCGTCTCCCTCCTCCGTCACCTTACTCTCCTCTCTCTTTCGTTTCATATCTGTGTGGCTGGTGGTTAGAAAATTCCTCTCTCCAAGCCTGGCTATATTCGTGACAGGTCAGTCCACAGGTGTGAAGGGAGAAGACGTTTTTGCTGCTTCATGGTTATTAATTATCTCCCATTTAATCACTGGCAGTAAATAACTGGACACTATAGAGAATCAAGAGCTACGGAAATCCAAAACTAATGTAGGAACACTGACTTGGCTGTCCCCGCAACACTAAAGTTGAATACTCAAACTATGAATAATTCTTCAAATTTCATGTACTGATGTACATCATAAAGCCAGAGTACACCAGTAATTCAATGCCTTTACCCTTCTCACACCATCCAGAACATATTTTCCCCTCACCCTCCTTCCGCTGTTCATTCTACCGTCCCACACCACAAAACAGAGTCATTGTTGTTTTTACCCTTGGTTTGGTTCCTTGCCTCGTCGACAAGAAAGGCAGTCCATTGTGACATATCCGGCAGCGGAGAGCTAATAAATGAGTCAGTGAAGGATTGAAGCAACCGATGATGGAGTCAGTAAATGAGTCAGTGAATGAGTCAGCGAATGTGCTAGTAAATGAGTCAATGAATCAAACAGAAACTATGTTAGTGCAAGAGTCATTGAATAAATTGGTGAATAAGTCCATGAACAAGTCAGGGGATGAGTCAGAGAATGAATGAATCAATCAATCAATGAGTGAGCTAATGAATGAGTTTATGAATAGGTCAGCAAGCAAGTGAGGGGCGATGAAATAAGACAGTGTCAATGAGGGAGTGAACCACTAAACCAACAGGCAGGCTGTATCATTAACTCACCCAGTATTTATAAGAGGGATACTTCCCCTGATAATTTGTATGCAGCTCGGCGAAAAGAATCTCTAACATGGTAAGCTTCGCTGGGGAGATATGGGGCTCACTAAGGATTTCGTGGTAACCGTTTTAAAAATGTTCATATTAATCCTTTGAATTCGATAACGTATGTTATCTCCAGATAGTTATATTCAGATTAGTTTTTTTTTTTTTTTTTTTTCCCAACTGGTGAGGTCAGCTACAGTCGTCATTAGTCCCATCCGTGCTGAACATCATTGCAAAGTTTATGAAAACGTTTGGATGCAGCTAGAATAAAATGAAAACATACGTCATTGGACTGAATGAATTAAACGTTTGCGTGTCCCTCAATAACACCGCTTTTTTTTTTTTTTTAATTGCATGCGAAAATTAAGACGTGAGTATTTCGATTGATGACCCTCTTGAAAAACAACAGCGACGGTGGAAGTGCCTGTGAATCCTTGGCTGGGAAACCTGGAGGCTGGGGACGCTTGAATACATCGAATGATATGAGAGGAATGGAAATATGTAGCAAGGGAGTGAGAGACAGGTGCAGGAGAACATCAGGTATTGGGACATTTCCGGTGGGGGAGAAGGCGACATTGAAGACAGGATGCAGAGGACAGGTTGGAGGGAGGGGGTTGGGGGGGTGAGGGAGATGATGCCAAATTGAAGTGAATGCATGAAAATATTTGAAGACAAAAGGAGGTACAGTATATAGAGGTTTGAACGATAATGCGATGGAATTTGGACGGACGGAAATCGATTGCAGGATGAATTATCCAAAGGGAATGACAGCAGGAGTGGCAGGACGAGTGGGTAATGATGGAGTAATTGTAAGGTACGGAAGACCGCGGAGAACACACACACACACACACACACACACACACACACACACACACACACACCATTCAAAACACTACACCCCCTCTCGCCACGCAAGCAAAGGTGTAAATATTTAAGACTGGGAAATCAGAAGATAAATCAGTGGTCTCAAGCTAAATTATAACTGGACCTAGTTTCCACTGCGAAGAGGCAGATTACAAAGCTGTCATATGTATTGGCTTCATAATACAGACACTGGTATTTCCACAAGAAAAGAATCACATCCCTTCGTGGGTTGATAGGGAAATTGAGTTCCTGTTGTTATACATGTGGGGAGTGACTGTGGAAACCTGAATGATATATTGACGTCGTATACCCAAGACAGGGCGTGAATAACCCGCCACCAGCTCAAAGGCGTAAGTTACGGAGACGAGTTTCGCAGTGATGCGTCTCATGGCATCTGCCCCCAGTTTTTTCCATACCATCAGTATCAGATGTTTCTTCTTACCCAAGTAATATAGGAACCAAAAAAAGCAGGAATAAAAATGAAATGACGTGAGTGAAGTGATAAGGCGTTGTATGAGGCTGTGAAGAGGTGGATGGAAGGTGGAGGTCGGAGAACAAAACCTCCCTCCCTAAAATCTTAAACCTGTAGTGATCTACCTTAATGACCCTTGTGCACTTCATAGGCATAAATTTACTGCACCTAAATAAAAGAAAATGTGTAGAGGTAAGATAGAACGAGGAAAAGGTGAAGCCTGTGAGGGAAGAAAGAGAAGAAATTGGAGAGTCAACAGGCAGCCAGCACCTGTTATCTGTAATTACTTAATCATAGGTAAGCTCCAGGGGTGTTGGAATCTCTCTCTCTCTCTCTCTCTCTCTCTCTCTCTCTTTCCACTACTCCTACATCCTTGATTCCTTGCTAGTTTTGCAGTAGGATTAGCCCAGCCACTAACCACATCAGTCCGATGATATACTTTTCTTTTCATTCAAACTACCTACAGATGATTTTCTTCAGTTTTGCAGACGTTTTGTAATTGGATACGTTAGATTACAGCTTACCATACTCTGTTCAGCGTGAGAGACCTTTTGTTAAATCATTAGTTTCTGAAAACACCAAGAGCAACATAAAGTAAGAAAACAAATCAGTAACAGCTAACTTTTGCCCTCTGGGCATTTGGACACTGGAATTCTGTACTGTACATATATCTATCTGTTTATCTATCTGTCTGTCTCTCTATATCTATCTATATTCGAGAGAGAGAGAGAGAGAGAGAGAGAGAGAGAGAGAGAGAGAGAGAGAGAGAGTACGTAAGAGATGGGTGAGAGCTGGGAGAGTTCGGTGTGGCAGGGAGGTTTTGAAAGTGAGTGAGTTGGATAAAAGAGAGAAAATGATAGAGTTTCAGGAGAAATTGAAAGATCAGTGGAACGCAGTGAAAGATCAGGAAAATGGCAGTGTGGAGGAGGAATGGCAGTTGTTTAGGAGTGCTGTGGTGGCGCTTGCGGAAGAAGTGTGCGGTGTGAGATGTGTGGTGGTGGTGCAAGAAATGGAAGTGAATGGTGGTGCGAGGAAGTAAGTATAGCTGTGGCTGAGAGGAGACGTGCATATGGAGTGTGGCTGCAGAGGATGGATGAGGTGTCATATGAGAGGTATAAGGAAAAGAGGAATAGGGCGAGAAGGGCTGTGCATGATGCTGAAGTGGCACCAGATGAGAGGTGGGGTAGGCGGCTGACTGAGAATTTTCAACAGAAAAAGAAAATTTTCTGGAAGGAGGGGAAAACGGTGCGAAAGGGAGAGTCTGGGAAGGAAGAGCGAGTAAAAGCAGAGGATGGATGGATGTTAGCTGGGATGGATGCAGTGAGGAAGAGATGGGCAGAGTATTTTGAAAGATTGTTAAATGTAGAGGAGGAAAGAGTGGCTGAGATTGTGGCGTATGGAAGGGTGCAAGAAATGAATGTGTTGGGAGAGGTGAATGATTCTTTGATCAGGAGGCAGTAAAGGAGATGAAAAAAAAAGAAACCTGCAGATATGGATGGGTGGGCTGTGGAATGCCTGAAGGGTGGTGGAACGACTATTGTTGACTGTTTAGTAAGATTGTTGAATGTGTGCTTTGTGAAAGGTATGATGCCAATTGACTGGGTAAGTGCTTGTGTGATCCCACTGTATAAAGGCAAGGGTGATAAGTATGAATGTACTAGCTTTAGGGGTATAAGTTTGTTGAGAGTTGTAGGTAAGGTGTATGGTAGAGTGTTAATTAAGAGAGTTAGAGAGGGTACAGAGGGAGTGATTGGTGATGAGCAGTATGGCTTTAGGAGAGGGAGGAGATGAGTGGATCAGGTGTTTGCTGTGAGACAGGTGTGTGAAAAGTATTTAGTGAAAGGCAAGGATGTGTTTTGGGCATTCATGGATTTAGAGAAAGAGTATGATAGAATTGATAGGGAGGCTTTGTGGACTGTTTTAAGATTGTATGGACTTGATGGTAGGTTACTAAAAGGGGTGAAAAGTTTTTATGTAAATAGTAGAGAATGTGTAAGAATGGGAAGTACTGTGAGTGATTGGTTTCCCGTGAGAGTGGGGCTGAGGCAGGGATGTGTGATGTCGCCTTGGTTGTTGAATATTTATATGGATGGTGTTGTAAGGGAGGTGAATGAGTTTTAGGTGGAGGTCTGAGTCTGGTGAATGTTGATGGTAGAGAGTGGAATCTGAAGCAGCTGCTGTTTGCAGATGATACTGCACTGGTGGCTGGTTCAGAGGAGAGATTGAGATAGTTGGTAGAGGAGTTTGGAAAGGTGTGTGAAAGAAGGAAATTGAAAGTAAATGAGAAAAAGAGCAAAGTGATGAAGTGTACGAGGTCGGTAGATGGTAGGAGGATGAATATAGTTTTGAATGGTGAGTTGCTTGAGGAGGTAGTGTTTTAAGTATTTAGGGTCACATGTTGCTGTGGATGGAAGAATAGATGCAGAAGTGAAGTTTAGAATGAATGAAGTAGGAAAGGTGCTGGGAGGAATGAAAAAGTGTTTAGATGTCGTTCGCTTAGAATGGATGTAAAGATAAGGCTGTATGAGGGTGTTGTGGTCCCGACTGCGTTATATGCAGCTGAAACATGGAATATGGGTGTAGCAGAGAGGAAAAATTTGAATGTAATGGAGATGGGGTGTCTGAGGAGTATGTGTGGAGTGATGCGTATGGATTGAGTGATAAATGATGAAGTGTGAAGGAGAACTGGAGTTGTTCGGGAGATGGCTGATCGAGTTGAGCAGAGGTTGTCGCGATGGTTTGGGCATATGGAGAGAATGGATAATGAGTGATTGGTGAAAAAGATAACTAGATCTCATGTGAGAGGTGTAAGGCTGAGAGGGAGACCACGAATAGGATGGATGGACAGCGTGAAGAGAGCGTTGGATATGAGATGGATGTCTGTTGAGCAAGGAAGAGTGGCTGTGCGTGACAGAAATAAATGGATAGAAATTGTGAATGAATAAATGATAACCCAGCCCTGAGGGGATATTCGCCCGAATTTGGTCTGATCAGCTAATCAGGTCAGGTGCGAGTAAGGGGATGGGTCTATTATGATGTGGCAGGGGTAAACCATCTCTACTGTCAGGCCCTGCTGCGGATGTCACTGATTGCGCTGCTCAGTTGACCCTCGTGCTGTGTGGTGCGGTGAGAATCTGTCCCTTCTCCCCTTTGGGGCTAAGATGCGAATAAATGTGTTTGAGTGGATGAGTAAAATGGGAGTGTGTCGTCCTGTCTCGGCTACCTCCCTTTCCTTGGGGGAGGCAGCCTAGGTATATATTTATATAATATATGTATACATATATGTGTGTGTGTGTGTGTGTGTGTGTGTGTGTGTGTGTGTGTTTTAACAGAGTACTTTAACTCAGTTTTTATCCGGCTTTATTTAAATTTCATGAAAGGGTTGACAGTCTGGCATTGGGAAAACCCACATTTTTTTTTTTTTAATTATTGGAGAAGGGTCAAAGGTCAAGGTCATGGCCTAGGTCAAGTTTAACATACCAAAATCAACTTGATTACATTTTTTTACTAGTTTAGATGAAAGTTGATATGACGGCTGCATGTACGACAACAATGAATTTATTTAGCTTTGGGAATAACCACTCAAAGGACACTGTCACAGGACAAGGTCAAAACTCGACCCGTGTGTGTGCATGTAATATGAAAAGTAACTCAGAAGCATTTATTCGATTTTATCCAACATTGGTGGATGGGATGAGGGTTAGCCATGGATTATTTGTGTGTGTGTGTGTGTGTGTGTGTGTGTGTGTGTGTGTGTGTGTGTGTGTGTGTATTGTTACATAGCCTATGATTTCATCATCCTTTGTATAATTCTAACGTACAGTATGCTGCACGTTTGATCACGATTCGCCTCGTGGCTTCCATAGTGACCAAGCTTGCGTGTTCTACCTCACTCCCCCCCCTTCTCCCCCTTATAGTAGAGTAAGTCGTTCTTTCTGTTGTTCAGAGCAGGAGTGTCAACTCTTCGTCCTCTGTGCCCTCATTTGCGCGTCCTTCTTGCAAGTTGAATCAAGCTCTGCCTGTCCCCTATATAATGAGCTCAGTCTCTGCATTATTGCCACTTAGATCTACTCCTCATTTTGTTCACATCTCTGTCCACCCCTGTATAGTGTATTATTATTTTTGTGAGTGCTCAGGAAGTCTCCAGCCATCTAGCTGCTGTATAATTTGAGTATAAGTGTTGTTACCATTTTTCTTGTACTGTGTGGCCTAAGGCGTTGGTTCGTGGGCCTGGTAGGGTTTTTTGTGATTCATGTAGAATTTTTGATGTCAGCCATTATTAATAATATTTTGTATCTGTAATAATATATCTTGCTTTAACTGAGCATTATCCGGTTTTCTCATTTATCAGGGCTGACTGAGATAAATTTGCTCTTGCTAAATTCATGTTAATAGAGGCTATTGGAGTTAACCATATATGTAACCTGTTTTGCCATTACATTATCCTTATGAGTCCTGAATGTTTAGTTGTTAGTTTGAGCATTAAACTTTAACTTGTAATTTTACCTAACTCTTTTGTTTTGAACCTGGAACGTTGCGGGACAGTAGTGATTTTAGTATTCTCACTTGCCGTAACATAAATTTGGCGACCTCTTATCAGGATATTCAGGATATTATCATAAGGATATTGCTTGATATTTTGTGACTGTGATTTATTCATGATGTCTACTATTACTACTCTTGATGAAGCCAAAGATTTTTTGTCAAATGTGCAAACAGTGTGTGATGTAGAAAACAGAACAAAGAATGAACTTAAGCTTGTTGCTCAACAATTGGGAATTGCTGTTCGCTCTCATCAGTCTAAAGATCAAATTGTTGACATGATTAATAAAAGCTTGTTTAATGTAACTCCTCCAGATGAGCAAACGCAGATTGAAATAGCTAGGTTACAGCTAGCCCTGCAGGAGGCTCGTGCTAAGGAGGCTGATTCTCAGGCTCGTATTCAGGAGGCACAGGCACAAATTGAAATTGCTAGGATTCAGGCAGACCATGAGTATCGCATGAAACAAAGTGGAACTGGATCATCTAGCTCTGATGATTTTGATGTGGCTAAAAATGTTAAACTTGTCCCTCCTTTTAATGAATCTGATTTAACAAAGTATTTTCAGTTGTTTGAGAGGGTAGCTACAGGTTTTAATAGGCCCAAAAAGTATTGGCCAGTACTCCTACAGAGTGTTATCACCGGTAAAGCTCAAGTAACTTATGCATCTTTGCCTCAGGATCAGTCTGATAATTATGATGTAGTTAAGAGCTTGATTCTTAAGGCCTATGAGCTTGTTCCTGAAGCCTATAGAGTAAAATTTAGAACAACTTATAAGCAAGATAAGCAATCTCATGCTGAGTATGCAAAAATCAAAGAAGATCTGTTAGAGCAGTGGTTAAATTCTAAGAATGTAAATTCTGATTTTGATAAATTTAAGCAGATGATTTTGCTGGAGGACTTCAAAAGGTGTATTAATAAAGATGTAAGCCTATATCTTGATGAGAAAAGAATAGATAATTTGTCTGATGCTGAAGTTTTAGCTGATGAATATGTTCTCACTCACAAGAGATATTCTAAAGAAAAAAGGAAAGCTGAGAGTAAGTATGTTGCCTCTACTCAGAGTACAGGTAACAGGAAAGAGAATAAAGTAGATGTTTCTCAGGAAGTAAATACCAGCTCCACCTCTAGATTTCAGAAAAGTAAATGTACTTATTGTAGTAAGCTTGGTCATACTACGGAGAAATGTTTCAGGAGACAGAGTGATGTGAACAAAAAGGAGTCTTTAAATATTCAGTCAATTGGTCTAGTGGTCACCCTTAAGAGTTCCGAGAATTATTTAACCGAGTTAACTGAACCTGCTTTGAGGGGTAAATTAAATTCTCATGATGAAGCTCCTCTTTTGAGCAGTAACGTGGGTGACACTCTCAAGAGTTCATGTGCTAATATCCTGTCTGATGGTTTTGTCAGTCCTCTGGACAGTAATGACAGGAAATCAGTTAAAATATATCGTGATACAGGTGCTTGCCAATCCCTTATGCTGACCAGTGTTCTAGGCTCTAATGTTAATTCCTCTGATGAAACTGTAATCTTACAAGGTGTAGGGAATAATTACTTCTCTGTCCCTCTGTGCAGAGTGAATTTAGAGTCTGGTTTTGTTAATGGTTCCGTTATGGTTGGGTTGGTTGAGACACTCCCAATGTCAGGTGTAACTTTCTTACTTGGAAATGATATTGGTGGAAGTCAAGTGTGTCCAGCTCCTCAGTTGTCTAGTGAACCAGTGACTGCGACCCAGGACTGTGATATCCCTGATGTATTCTGTGCACGTGCTGTCACTAGGGCTAAGTCTAAAGTTACTGGTGACTTAGAGGATAATGATGATGATGATGTTATCCTAGCTGACACTTTTCTTGCTAATTTGGACCACTCACCAGATGAGGCAGTACCCCGTAGTGTTGATAATTTGTCTCATCAAGAGTTGGTTGAGTTGCAGGTTGCTGACCCTGAGCTGAAAGGTCTAGCTAACTCTGCTTGCAGTGAGGAAGAGTCAGCTAGTGCTTCTACATGTTATTATATAAAGTCAGGAGTACTTATGAGAAAGTGGAGACCCCCAGCAGCATCAGCCGACTGTGAATGGGAGGTTGTACATCAAGTTGTCATCCCTCGTGTTTGTAGGCAGGATATCATTAGAGTGGCTCATGATTCCAGTTTGGCAGGACACCTTGGAGTGAGGAAGACTGTGGCACGCATTTTGAAACACTTCTACTGGCCAGGTATCTTCAGAGATGTTTCCTGGTATTGTAAGTTTTGTCACACCTGTCAGGTTGTGGGGAAGTGTAATCAGACCGAAAAGGTTGCACCTCTAGTTCCCATTCCTCCTTTTGAGGCGCCATTCACCCGTGTGTTGGTGGATATTGTGGGCCCTCTTCCTAAGACTTCTTCAGGATTTTCTTATGTGTTGACCCTGATTGATATGGCTACTCGTTATCCTGAAGCCATTCCACTTAGAAATATCTCTGCAAAGAACGTGGTTAAGGAAATGCTGGGGTTCTTCACCAAGTTTGGTCTGCCCAAGGAGGTACAGTCAGACCGGGGAAGTAATTTCATGTCAAATGTTTTCAAGCAGTCTCTGAAAGAGTTGGGCATCACCCAGATCACGTCTTCAGCTTACCATCCCCAGACCCAAGGAGCGTTGGAGAGATATCATCAAACACTCAAATCGATGCTCAGGAAATACTGTTTGGAACATCAGGAAGATTGGGATAAAGGTCTTCCATTCGTTGTATTTGCCGCAAGAGAATCTCCAAATGAATCACTGGGCTTCTCACCCTTTGAACTACTGTTTGGCCATGAAGTAAGAGGACCCCTTAAGCTACTCAAGGAATGCTGGTTGTCGGAGGAAGATGACGTCAACCTGCTGGAGTATGTGATGAAGTTCAAAGAACGGCTGTCCACTGTTTTACAGCTGGCGAGAGAGAATTTAGGAGCTGCTCAGAAGAAGATGAAGACTTGGTATGATAAGAAGTCCAGGTTACGCCACTTTCAGCCAGGAGATCAGGTTTTGATTCAGCTACCAGTGCATGGGCAACCTCTTCAAGCCAAGTTTAGTGGTCCTTATTTCGTGGAGAAGAAACTCAGTGATGTCAACTATGTCATCGCCACACCAGATCGTAGAAAGAACAAGCAACTTTGTCACATCAACATGCTAAAGTATATCACAGGCGGGACGAAAATAACCCAGTCTGCACCGTAGGTGTTCCACCCGAGTCTGCAAGTGAAGTTCTCCCATGCAGTATGAGCCTGAGTGATAGTTTGGGGAAGAATCCTGATATCATGAATGATCTCCAGACTAAGGTTTCTCATCTAGCTCCCCAGGAAAGGCAGGAGTTTTCGGCATTACTGCAGGAGTACCCGCAAGTGTTCCGTGCCACTCCAGGAAGAACCACTGTGTTGATGCATGATGCCGATGTTGGAGACGCAAAGCCAATTAAACTGCCTCCTTACCATGTGAACCCAGTGAAAGTTCCTCTCATCCAGAAGGAGCTTGGCTACCTGTTGGACCACAAGATGATTAAGCCCTCTCAGAGCGAGTGGAGTTCTCCTGTCACTCTAGTCCCTAAGCCAGGTGGGTCACAGCGGCTTTGCATCGACTACAGACGTGTTAATCAGATAACCAAAACAGACACTTACCCTCTCCCTCGCGTGGAAGATTGCACAGACAAGATCGGAAAGGCTAGGTACATAAGTAAGTTTGATTTGTTAAAGGGATACTGGCAAGTACCTATGGCTGAACGTGCTAGGGAGATCTCATGTTTTGTAACACTAGGAAAGACTTTTGCATGTTCTGTAATGCCATATGGTATGAAGAATGCACCAGCCACTTTTCAGAAGCTCATGAATGTTGTAACAGAGGGTTTGGCAGGGTGTGTTGTTTATATTGATGATGTATTAATCTTCAGTGACAACTGGAAAGATCACCTATGCCATGTCAGTAAATTTCTTGAGCGTTTGGTTCAGGCTAATCTTGTAGCTAATTTATCAAAGTGTGAGTTTGGTCAAGCTAAAGTTCAGTACCTTGGGTACGTAATTGGTGATGGACACGTTGCACCACCAGGAGCTAAGGTTCAGGTTATAAGTGATCTTCCCAGACCTAAAAGTAGGAAAGAGCTACGTAAGTTTTTGGGAATGGTAGGTTATTACAGGAGATTTGTTCTTAACTTTTCAATTCTTGTATCACCACTTACAGACCTACTGAAAATGGGAGTTAAATTTGTCTAGACCGATAACTGTGAATCCTCTTTCAGTAAACTTAAACCTATCCTATTAAGTCAGCCAGTGCTCTCTACTCCAAATTTTGCTAAGCCTTTTAAGATGGCTGTTGATGCAAGTGATACAGGAGCTGGGGCTGTTTTGCTGCAAGAGGATGATCAGGGTATTGAACACCCTGTATCTTATTACAGTAAGAAATTCACTCCACCTCAAAAGAACTACTCCACTATTGAGAAAGAGCTTTTGGGCTTGATTTTGGGTTTACAGCATTTTTCATTTTATTTGTGTTCTGGTTTTGACCCCAGTCATTTATACCGATCATAACCCACTGAAATTCCTTAGTAAGTTTAAAGATAAAAATCAGAGATTGACAAGATGGAATCTACTTCTTCAGGAGTATTCATTAGACATACAACATGTCTAGGGGAAAGAAAATGTTATTGCAGATTGCTTATCTAGACTTTAGACAGATTGTTTTAGAGTAATAAAAAATTTCCTTTGTAAATTTCTTTTTCTTTGTGGGGAGGTGTTACATAGCCTATGATTTCATCATCCTTTGTATAATTCTAACGTACAGTAGGCTGCACGTTTGATCACGATTCGCCTCGTGGCTTCCATAGTGACCAGGCTTGCGTGTTTTACCTCACTCCCCCCCTTCTCCCCCTTATAGTAGAGTAAGTCGTTCTTTCTGTTGTTCAGAGCAGGAGTGTGAACTCTTCGTCCTCTGTGCCCTCATTTGCGCGTCCTTCTTGCAAGTTGAATCAAGCTCTGCCTGTCCCGTATATAATGAGCTCAGTGTCTGGATTATTGCCACTTAGATCTACTCCTCATTTTGTTCACATCTCTGTCCTCCCCTGTATAGTGTATTATTATCTTTGTGAGTGCTCAGGAAGTCTCCAGCCATCTAGCTGCTGTATAATTTGAGTATAAGTGTTGTTACCATTTTTCTTGTACTGTGTGGCCCAAGGCGTTGGTTCGTGGGCCTGGTAGGGTTTTTTGTGATTCATGTAGAATTTTTGATGTCAGCCATTATTAATAATATATTGTATCTGTAATAATATATCTTGCTTTAACTGAGCATTATCCGGTTTTCTCATTTATCAGGGCAGACTTAGATAAATTTGCTCTTGCTAAATTCATGTTAATAGAGGCTATTGCAGTTAACCATATATGTAACCTGTTTTGCCATTACATTATCCTTATGAGTCCTGAATGTTTAGTTGTTAGTCTGAGCATTAAACTTTAACTTGTAATTTTACCTAACTCTTTTGTTTTGAACCTGGAACGTTGCGGGACAGTACTGATTTTAGTATTCTCACTTGAAGTGTTCATTATCTCTCTCTGTTCCGTAACAGTATGTATTTGGTTTAACAACTGGTCAAAGGAGATCTCAAGGTAAAATCAACTAAGTTTTTATTCCCTGCAGACTATTCTTTGTGGAAGGGTTTAATTTAACACATAGATAAATAGGCTGATTTTGTGAACAGTCTGTCAGAGATCAAGGTTAAAGGAAAAGATAAAGGTCCAAAATCACAAGTCTAGGTCAACTTAAACAGTTTTGATTTGATTGAACCAGTCTTAGAGGGAAGAGTTAAGAGCAACGAAGCTATGCAATTCTGAGAACAATCAGTCAAAGGTCAAGGTCACAGGGATAGGTCAAAGTCAGACCTGTGTATCTGTATGTGAACCAGTAAGTGAATGGGGTTTTGTCTGATTTGATTTAAGTATGGTAGATATTTTAATTTTTACCCTAAAGGCTGCCCTATTGTTCTTAGAACAAAAAATCAAAGGTCAAGGTCACATTACAAAGACAACTTAAAGGTTTTATCAAACATAGACTAAACTATGAGCAAGGGTTCAGGTTATAACAGGGACAATGAGATTCCATTTTGAAAGAAAAAAAAAATAAAGATCAAGGTCATAGGGAAAGGTCAAAGATCAAGGCCACTTGACAAGAGCAGATCAAACAGCTTTGATCTGGTCTGAGTCAAAGTCAGCAGAAAGGTTAAGGTACGGAAAAATGAACTAAGTCAAAGGTCGAGGTCACATGGCAATGTCAGATATTCTGCCCTTAGACCAGACCTCTTGTAGTGGAGGAGTTAGAAACAGCTATATACTATGCTTCAGCCTAGGTAGTATCTCCTAACCCTTGTAAAATCGTGTCTAAATAAAAAGAATTAAATTTAATAATACGTCATTGGAGTGAAGTGATAAACACGAGTATATTGGTAAATGCAGCTGATACCAGAAAGACATATATATTGTATCAGAGGGTACCTGGGTGTAATATGGAATATGTAGTGTGTCCCCAGAAGTGTGTGAAAAAGTTTAGGGCGTTCTAATTGGGACACACAGAAGCATGTTGGCGGCACGGATAGGACCTCTAATGCTTTGACTCTGGGCCGCTGAAGAGATCTGGGCCAGACCTGGACCCTCGGGATGGCTCCTTAAAACTTTCCTGTGTGTAACTGGATGCTAAGCAATGTCTCCCAGGGATCTGAGTCAAATTCACGAAAATTCTTGAGTTGAAATAAAATCAAGATTTTTTTTTTTTTAATCGTCTTTTTAGTTCTTTTTGCTTCTTTTAAAGCCATGATCCCCAGTGGTCCAGTAATAGTTTGGCTGTTTTAGTTTTAGTCAAAAGTGCTATAAACTCAGGCCTAATGCTCATCAGTTACAGACCTGCAGTTACTGACGAATTTTTTAGTGAAATACATGGGAGACCATATCCACCCATCAGGTCATCAGACTGCACCTCTGTAATGGTTAAGAATTGGAACTGTGTTCAGATACCATTTATAATTGTATATTAGCCCAAAAATACATTCCTGAAATTTCTCACATCCTGTAGATGTGGTAAGACAGATTACTACGAAGGCTTTTATCTCAGTAACAGTATGATAATGTTACCAGAAGGAAAATTCGAAGAATATTAAGAGACGAAAGGCACAGTTACTAAATCAGAAGTCGCTAGTATATCACTAGCTGTGCAAAATTCCATAACATGGGGGAGGAGCTGGTGTAATGGCCAACGGCTGGAAAAACAAAGCTAAATTGGCTGGTAAGACTTTTGCATAAAGTTTGATTCTTTTCCATCCCTGTCCAGTTATTAAGTTAGGGACACAGATGGTAATTCAGTTATTATTTACTGACTCACATGCAGTGTATCGGCATTTATCCGAAGCCTTGTTTTCCCCAGTAAACTGATAAAAATATTGTTCAACTGTTAGATATCGTGAAATTTTGGCCAAGATCGACAGTGATGACTGATATTTGGCGCTAGATAACTGTAAGTACCTTGAAAGCCATATCCAAAATATTTTAACCCTTTCTGTCCGATGACGTGTTGTACTAGAGTTGCTGCCTCCACACAACTTTAATCGTATTGTGAGAAATCTATTGCAGTGAGAAGAGTACATGAAAGCTATAACTTATCTCTGCAGTTTTAGAAGTGTCTCAAAAACACACACACACACACACACACACACACACACACACACACACAGGAGAAAAAAAAATAGTGTCTGACTGAAGCACTTAATCCCTTCACATGATGATCTTTATATATGATGCTATTTTTATCATTTAGCAATATTCATGAGTGTTAGAGAGCCGTAGCTACCATTAATCCCTTAACTAAGTCTGTGCTAATTTGGAGAGAGAGAGAGAGAGAGAGAGAGAGAGAGAGATGGTATCAGAATGAGGGAAAAATTGGAATAGACCAACATGGAGAGAATGTATTTACATTGACTGGAAACAGTCATGTGGTTTGGCCAGAGTGTGGGTTCTGAGATCACTGGAACAGGGAGAAAACTGAAGGAGAACGACAAAAAAACAGGGAGAGAACGGCTAGAGAAAAGAGGAAATAGAGAAAACATAAAAAAAAAGAGATAAGGCTGAGAGAGAAGAGAGACAGAGAGGAGGGGAGAGGTGAAAGAAAGTATCCAAAGCAAAGAGCATGCAACATATATCCTTTCCAAAACAAAAAAAGAACTGATCAAAGACAAGCAAATTCAATGTCCTTTTAATCTGGGATGCCTGGGCAAGGACATACTGGATTTAAAAATCTGGAAGTCATAAACAGTTGGAAGGAAGAGTGAGGGCGATAGCTCCAGACTGGCTTGTATTTTCGTGATCATAGAATATTTGACTCATCTTTTTTATTGCAAAGTGTAGTTTTTAAAATTCTTTCACGTTCTTAGAGCAGAACTTGATCTTGAATAATAATACCAATAACTAGAACGACGGAAAATTGTCCAAGAATAATTTTAATAAAGAAAGCTTCCCACACCCATTACGTATCAGTAGCTGAGCTCAAGGGACTTTGAGGTCAAGGTCACTGAGCTTGTGCATGTCGCCTTAGGTCATCACAGTCTATAAATCAAACAAGTTTGGTGGCTGTATCTTTAATCCTTCATGGAACATTAAGTGACATTCATATTATCCGAGAAAGTCACAATTTTTTACTCCATTCGATCTCATAATAATCAGTCGATTGGAACCATTCTCCCTTCTGACCTGAGTCCAACTAAAGGTTATTTTGCAGTAAAATTTCATCTTCCTAGGTCAAGCGGTTCTTGAGACTGCGTGGACAATTCACTTTTCTGTGTTCCGGATTATATCAGGAGATCCGGCTGACAGATTGCCAGCTTATTTGACCCGAAGAAATGAACAGCTGTCCGATTAAGTTGGCCAAATTTTAAGGCTGTACCGGTGCTCGCCTCCTCCACTCTCCCCTGCCTTTCATTTTTTTATTTTTTCCCGAAGGCCAAATCGAGGTTCCTGGGCGGCTGACCCAGAATGGGGGTTTCCGTCCTTCCATCCGCTACTCCGTTTGTCCGACCGTCCATCCGTTCGCACTCTGCAGGCAGCAGTGATTATCCGATTTTAATTACTGGGGTGACAATTGAACCCTTTCAAGTTGACGGTGTCCCCTAATCTTAGTGACTGACATGCTCCGGTCACACGCAACGTCACAGTCACAAAATATGGAAAAAAATAAAAAAATACAGAAAATGGCAGTGCACCAAACGTCTACATTTATACGAGTACAGCACTAAAATTATTATAACTGGCAATGGCTCTCAAAAGTCAGTGATTTACGTCCTCAACACGATTTAGACACAATACAAGTACCTGGCAAGCTGAAAAAGATAACTAAGTAAAAAATAATTGATAGCCTCTATTCCTGTATTATTAAGAGAATGAGGTAGGCAAGGGGGTAAGTAGGAAGACCGCAAGACAGGGACATAGGTATGTAGAGCACTAGGTAGGCAGAGATATATGTAGGGAGGTAGGTAGGGAGACATGGAGGTAGGGAGGTAAGTAGACAGTGAAGTAGGTGGATAGATTGGGAGGTAGGCAGGCAGGCAGGCAGGCAGACAGTGAGAAGACAGGGAGGTAGGGAGATACGTAAGGAGGTGGCTAGGCAGGAAGGTAGGCAGGAAGATACGTAAGAGGGTAGCTAGGGAGGTAGATAGGGACGTGGGCAGGAAGACAGGTAGGAAGGTAGATAGGCAGGGATGTATGTACGGAGGCAGACACTACGTGATAGGTACGCAGGGAGGTAGTTAAGGAGGCAGGCATGGAGATAAGTAGACCGGGAGTAGGTAGGAAAAGAGGGAGGGAGGTAGACAGACAGATAGGTAGGGAAGGCAGGAGATAGGTAGGAAAGTATGGTAAGAAGAAAGGTCATTCAGTAGGGAGGTATACAGGCAAAGAGATGAGGCGGTGGGTGGGATGGGAAGAGCAGCAAGATGATTTTTTTTTTTTTTTTAAGGATTAACTTGCACCCCGGTATGTGAGCAAGTTAAAGCGACAAGAGAAAGCAGAAATTTCTCTTTTTTACGCTAAAGGATTAATTTGCTCCTAATGCTTTTCAGTGGAAGCATCATATAACAGGAAGAATGGAAATTCTGAGATCAGCTCATAACGACGAATTCTCACTACACGGCAAATCATGCAAGACTTCCTCCTCAGGACCCTAGCTTGGCAATACGCAGCTACTATTTCATCATTGCTTTTGTGTTTCCTTCTGCTGTCTGCGTTATCTGTCTCGTCTGCCTCGAGATAGCCTGAGTGATCACAGGCAGAAGCGTTTAGTCAAAACTTCCTCTTGCACTCACAGTCACACAAACAAATGGACAGCTTTGGAATAGTTGATCTTAATATTTTCTCTGAACCTTAGCTCTGGTCGTTTGAGAAATAACTTAAGTATTCAAAATCTATTTTTTCTTAAATATGAATCAAAATTTATCATCTTGACAGAATTATCTTCATTCCACTACTTTGTAATGAAAGTTAAACTCTAGTAAGAGAGGAGAAATTATAATTTTGTATCGTTATACCTTACTTCCAG
Organism: Coenobita brevimanus; assembly: GCF_032717465.1. Classification (NCBI taxonomy): domain Eukaryota; kingdom Metazoa; phylum Arthropoda; class Malacostraca; order Decapoda; family Coenobitidae; genus Coenobita; species Coenobita brevimanus. Next base: position 29,031,491 of record NC_137028.1, on the reverse strand, counting down.
TCACTCCAACCTCACAACCCATCTTACTCGCGTGCCTACCTCCTTCACACTAACATGTCTCCTCATCCTGCCTGTGTCTCTACCCACCCTATCCTTCCACCTTGATTGCCTTCCGTACCTTACATGCCTCCCCATTCCATGCCTGCCTCCCCTTTTTGCTTGTCTCGCCACCTTAACTGTTCCCCTACCATAACTCTCTTTTCATACCGTATTCCTGCCTTCCCACCTTACCTGCCACCAAACCCTGACTTCGTCCTGCCTGTATTCAGTCTACCTGCCTCACACCCTTCTTTTCATCCCACCTTGGCTGCCTACACATCCTTCCTACCGGCTCATCGTACCTGCTTCCCCAACTTGTCCTCCTCCCACCTTCCTTTGCTCCCCTATTTGCCTAGCCCTGACCCTGCTGTACTTCCCTGCCTCCCATCCTACCTACCTCCCACCCTACCTGCCTCCCACCTTACCTGCCTCACATCCCACCGCTGACTCACTCTGCATATTTCTCTATCTTACTTGCCTCAGCCGACCTTTCTCAATGCTTTTCTACATTTCCAATATTCCCTCAGCTGAGCTCATTAGTGAGAGTGTCAGTGATTCTGCCTCGTATGTTGCTTCACTCCTCGTCCTTTGTGTTCAAAATTCACACTTCATCCTTACTTCGTGCATCATACTCAACCCCATTTTTTTTCTTTTGTGTAGATTTGACCCTTTCACTATTGTCCCAGTCAGCAATGGGTATATGTTTGCCAAGAACCAATTAATCATTTCACTCCGATGTCGTGTATTGAGTTTATTCAGGCTTCCACGTAGCGAATATATTCAGATTGTGAGTGTCCAAAAATAGTGATGGAGTTAATGAAGGCTGTCTCTAGCTATTTCCTTCGATTAGTCTAACCTAAGTCTGAACAAATTCGGCACGAGGATAGTCAGAATATCGCTGGTAATACGTCATCCGACTGAAGAGATTATGCATCAGACTCTTGTATATTACAGGGAACACAATGAGTGAATTTGAACAACAAGAGAAAAATACAAAGGTATTGATGCTATAGAAACAAGGAAGAATACGAGGCAGACAATAGCGAGGAAGGGAGAGAAGTAGATACTCGTTTACTTTCGCAGTACCATGGAGATTTGAAAAATATTTAGCTATGAAACAAGGTCTGTGCAATAATGTAATGCTATATGCATACAATAAATATATTTATGCACCTTACTTCTGAGAGCGTTTGTTGGGTGCAGATGCATCCATCGTGGCTGACCCCACCAACGTCACCCCAGTAATTGTAATCCCTGTACCCCCACAGTGCCTGTGTGTGTGTGAGTGTGTGTGTGTGTGTGTGTGTGTGTGTGTGTGTGTGTGTGTGTGTGTGTGCGTGTGAAAATGCTCTGAGGAAGTTGTTGGCGGTCATCTCATCCTGTGAGTAAGAGTCTGAATCAGGGCGGGAATTCATCTGTCGTCTTTCATGAAGCCACGTGATGTTCCTCCAAAGGGTCCGTGGCCATCCATCCCCTCATCATCCTGTTTATTACTGCCTTATCGAGAGCGTAGGGGCCGCTGTTAGACTAAGTCTAGACATTTAAGCGGACACCGACCAGTTGCTATTCCCTGAGTGTCAATTTGTGAGCACTGAACCCTAACCAGCTCTCGGAAGTAAGCCCATATACATCCCACTCGGTTGGAGCGACAAAACCCGCTAAGCCGTGCACTGAGTATCATTTGCACTTAGCACATTCAGGCAAACGACGTACAGTTCATTTTCTTCCAGTTTCCTCCAGATGATTTATCCTGTGTAGGTTAGACTGATCGAACCGTGTGAAGTAGATATCCGGTAAATGTACACAACTTTTCCTATATTAAAGAATTTTCCAGGGTTGAATACAATTCAGGTAACATGGATTAAAAAAAAAAAAAAAAAAAAAAGCGTCCTGGGAATGAAAGGTTTTGGGCTACTTGCAACTGAGGGAAGCAGAGGCATGATTAACTTTACAGCTCAAGGATATAACATGAACATTCCCCTGGTTAACGCTGGACGATTTTATACACCTTTAGAGAGATCCTTTGGGGTGAATGAAGTTAGAATCATGTTCCGTTTTCCCAATGAACCCCAGGAGCTGAACACACATGCTGCATTTTATTCCGGCAAATACCAAACGATATTATTGAGCTACGGAGAGATCACTCGGACAGAAAGGGTTAGAGAGTAATTTACCTGCATGATGAAGCTATATCTCAGTGCATGATATTCTTATTTGCCCCCTTGATTAAAGGAAGGGGATGGTTGAGGGTCCAGACAAATTGCTGCCTTACCAAGCAATTCTGTGAGCCATCGGGTTTTTGGTGCAGCTCAAGCGCGAATAATGGAGGTTTTGTGGAGGAGATTGATGAAGGAGGCAAACTGCAGCTTCACCACAACATGCCTGATACCCACAAGACAAGGACAATATTTTCAGTCATTATTATTTTTTTGGTTCACTTATGTATGCATGAATCTATCTATCTTTCTAGAGATATGGATGATAGATAAATACAGATTCATAGATGATAGATAGATAGGTATATGATAAATGGATAGATAGAAAGATAATGATAGACAGATGGACTGATATGTAGATAGATAGATACATAGCTAGGTAAACTTTATAATGGCTTCATTTATGTTGCAATGATGAAGGAAAATCACAGATTTACCTACAAATGTTGAAGCAAGAATGAATTCAGGAATATATAATCTGACTGAAGCACACTTGGCCCACCAGCTCCTTCTACTGATCAGGAATTCTTTCACAACGATGACGTATTTCATTTGTTTTAGTTTATAAATTAGTCGATTTTATCCACTTTAGGAAAAACATCTCTTAATGAATGAGTTTAGTGAAGGCTGTATATAAATCTCCTGTTTCGAAAAATCTGGAAGACTAAATAAAAATATCAGGAGATGGCAAGGTCAAAATATAAACAAGGAGGAGCACCCAGAGAGTGCAACAGCCGCGACCATTATCTGCTCTAAGGTCCGAATTTTTTACTTTACCCTGTGACCCCGACCCATGACAAATTTGTTAAAATTGAATACACCGTTCATGTCGAAACCTTAACCCTTCCGTCAACTTTCGTTCAAATCAGATCAAAACTGTTTGAGTTGACGCTGCCCTGTGACCTTGATCTTTGATCTTTCCCTCTGACTTTGATTGTGACTGATTGTTCTTAAACTCAAGTAACTAGATCCCGATTTTACCCTGAACCCTTCGTCAAAGTTTAGTCTACATCGGATAAAAACTTCAAGTTGACCATGCCATGTGATCTTGACCTTTGATCTATTGTTCTCAGGAACATCAGTCAACTTATTGGACGGTCATCAACTCATCCACAAAGGTTGTTACAAATTAGATCAAAGCTGTTACAGTAAACTAGAGCTTTGCCCGCATAATTTGCAAGATTAATTAATAGCTTTTACATCACAAAAGGTTTGCAAATGCCATTATCTCTGTTTCCATACCATTATGCCCACAGCGACCATTTCTGACCAAAAAGGCCCCCCAAAATATTTTCGCATATTTTTGCGTGTCTCGATTTCCAATAATTTCGCCCCGCCGTGTCGCGTGTGATAAGCATTTTTTTTTTTTTTTTGGGGGGGTAGGGGATATTTTTCTGACACTCCATGGACTTACCCCCACCTTCACAAAAAATAAAAGTTGATATATACTACCGTTCTCGTTACTGAAAGAAGAAACGGACAGGCATTTTCGCGTGTCGCAATTCCGACATTTTCGCGCCGTTTCGTCGAGCGCTATCTCATTTTTATTTTGTATTTCCTTACGCTTCCTGGATTTACTCCCACCTAATCCAAACAGAATTAGGTAGATATCTATTACTGTACTCTTGAAAGAAACAACCACACAGATAGACACACACATGCACAGTTTGACTTTATTATTCATAGCTCAAACTCAGACAAACGGGGCTAACTTTAACTTTGTCTTGTGAATTGACCTCTAGTATTTGGTCTTCCCACATTGCATCACTACTGTACGTTCATCTCTGACTCTTAACCCTTCCATTAGGTTTGGTTCCAGTCAAATCAGAGCTGAGTTGACCTTGCTTTGAAACCGTGGCTTTTGACCTTTCTCTGTGACCTTGACCTTTGACTGTACCGTGACCTTTGACTGTACTCGAAATAAAATAGTTTTATCTTTTAATTATCATCAAGCGCTTCACTAAGTTTGGTCTAAATCGGATAAATAGTATTTCAGTTGACTTTGCTCTGTAACGTAGACTTTTGACCTACTATTTGACAAAACAGGAAGAAAGGGTTTACTCCTTGGGTGACCCTCAACAATTCCACAAAGTTTTGTTAAAATCAGATCAAAACTGGGTTATTTCTTTAAAATCAACTTATAGGTACAACCTTAAACTTGTCCAGTGACTTTGACCTTAGAATGATTGTTTGCAAAGCTGAATCACGTCTTTCTTGCTGTTCCCTCAGCCGTTCGCATTTTTTAAAATCTAAATTGGATAGAAACTTTTTAGACTGATTTTTGCTAGGTCAAAGACTGACAGAACCTTGTGACCGTGACCTTAGACTCATTGTTCTAAAAAAAAATAAATAAATAAAGTGTCCTCATCGGCTGAGCTTCAACCCTTCTACAAACTTGGTTAAAATAGGATAAAAACTGCGAGTTACACACACACACACACACACACACACACACACACACACACACGCAGAGTGAGACAGACAGATACACAAACATAATAAACACACCTATTAAAGCAACAACTTTTGCTTCCCGAGTTGCGAGTGTAATTGCGTCCTCTGGGAAGCGGGGTTAATAATGCACAACCAGCTATGAGGGTCAAGTGTGTGAGGAGTTGGTGGCGACGAGTGTGGACGCTCATAGCTTAATATAACATAAAAGCCAGGTGATGGTAGCGTGAAGCAGTTGCTTAGGTACGCGGTCGAAGCAGCCGTTTTCTGCATTCTTCACATTCTAACAACATTTAGTGGAGTGTATGAGTGGTAGGTAGGGCGAGACAGGTAGGGTGAGGTAGATAGAGTGAGGGAGCTAGGGTGAGGAAGGTAGTGGTAGAGGGAGGCAGGTTTTAATAGAGTGAGACAGGTGGTGTGAGAGTACGGTAGATGGAGTGGGTGTGAGAGAAGTCGCAGGTGGGTGATGCAGGTGGTGTAACAGGAAAAAGGGATGGCATGAGGGTTATGTAGGTGGCATGAGTGTGAGGCAGGCGGTATGAGGGTAAGATAGGTGGCATGAATGTGAGGCAGGTATTGTGAGGGTATGGTAGGAGGCATGAGTGTGAGAAAACTGGTATGAAAGAAAGGTAGGTGGTGTGAGGGCGAAGCAGGTGGTATGAAGATAAGGCAGGTAGTATGACAGTAAGGCAGGTTGCGTGAGGGTGAGACGGGTGGTATGAGGCTGAGGCAGGACAAGTGAAGATGAGGCAGGATGTTGAGGTTGAAGCAGATGATGCGAGAGTAAGTCAGATGGTGTGAAAGTGAGGCAGGAGAGAAAAGAAATGAGGCAGAAGTGTGGGTGGGGCAGTACGTTAGACAAGGGACTGAGCCAGCCCCACGCCTTGTCCTCCACATTCCAACAACACTGTCGGCACGAGTGTGGCAGAGAGGGAATGGAGTCGGGTTGGTGTTGTTGATCAGGGAGTTGGGCGTGAAGCAATTTATAGCCAAAGTGACAAGGTACGCAGGTAAGGAACTTTACTAAACATAATGTGTAAAAGAATGTGAGTACGCCTCCTAACTCATACATTTATGAAGCTCTTCATAATCAATTTCAAAATTATTGAACAAAAAAAAATATGACAATATAATGTTCCTCATACTTTTTCACTGCGTGGGAAACTAGCTAATAGTGAAAAATTGGTTAGAATCCCTCATAAATTGTGGGTCCCGGGCTTAGATTCACGAACTTAAAAAAAATCAATAAAATTTGTGACTCGGTGTTTGACTTGCAGGAAGAACAGAAGAAAGGGGGAGTTTCTGCTTTCTACAGTCTTAATGCCTGATTTAGAAACCAAGAGTAAAAATGATAATAACCTTCTTGTTCCCATGTTCAGCCTAGGCAAAAGAGAACAAGTGACATGAGAAGTTTCTGCTGTATCCTTGTTCTTCCCAACACACACACATACACACACACACACACACACACACACAAATATATATATATATATATATATATATATATATATATATATATATATATATATATATATATATGTGTGTGTGTGTGTGTGTGTATGTCTACGGTATATATTTATAGTTACGTAAAACAAGTGATCAAGTATTTATGTGAATTTCAACCCTGCTGTTTGGCAGGGCCATCTTGTGCGTTTTGTGAGAGAGAAATCTATCTTTGAGCAACATTCTTCGTGACCGAGAAAGTGAGTGGTTGAGGTGTATTTAGTTAGGGACAAAAGTTCACCTTCCATTACACTGCATTTACTTTAAACTTAGGGCATGACTTTCACTTTCCTCCTTGATTCATCATGCCACATAAAATCAGGTATGGGCAGAGAAACATATAAAGAAAACCTCTCCAAGCTAAGGAATGTAAGAGAAACATATAAAGCGTTTCCAAGCTTAGGAATGTTAGCTGCCAGATTAATCTGACAAGTGGAGGAGGTGTAATACGAGGGGAACTTTTGCCCAACTGTCCATGGTCCAACAACACGCTGACCTTCTTATGAGTATTGTAATGGGACATAATAAAAGATATTGAGAACTGAATGTTCATGAGCTAACGACGATACTTAGTTATATTTTTATTCACAAACTATTCTTCATATCCTTCTAGCACGCAACTTCCCTGTCATCGGGCAATGGTAAATATTACCTTTGCCTTTGATAAGTTGGTGGCATCTGCTTGCTCAGTAGAGCAGTAGATGTATAGTTTCGCTAGATGTGTGTGTGTGTGTGTGTGTGTGTGTGTGTGTGTGTGTGTGTGTGTGTGTGTGTGTGTGTGTGTGTGTGTCATCATAGACTGACTTTATCCTCATAGGTGACAATGTTGTTTGATGACAGACAATGAAAATCACAGCTTAAGCTAAGGAGTATTAAACTGATAAAGAAGTAGAACCCAAATCTGTAGATGTCTTCAGCTAATTGAACTGCAGTGTTTTGACATGGTATTAAAAAAGAGAACAGCTAAGCAACTGTTTACATTTATATCAGGTGAAATTAGCAGTCGGAAAAACACAACTATATGTATTTATTAAATATGAAAAATATGCTCGTATCCACAGGCTTGTCACTTTAGGCAAACAGCACCTCATGTCAGTGCTACCAACAGTCAGAATGACGCAAAGGAAAACGCACCAAAACTTTGGCCTTTCAGCAGATGTTTTCATCAAATTTCAGGACTCGACTTTTGTCTTTGTAAGTGGGTATTCGTACCCAGGTGAGAGTGAATGGAGATTTGAGTGATGAGTTTCTGTGGATATTGGCGTGCATCAGGGGTCAGTCTTGAGCCACTTTTGGTTTGTCATGGTGCTTGAAACTCTATCACGGAACTTCAGAAACGGACTCCCACGCAAGAAGTTGTATACTGATGATTTGGCGTTGACTGCAGAGAACGAAAAGGAGGCAGAGGAGAGACTTAGGACATGGAGAAATGGAATGGGACACAAGGATTTGACAGTAAATGCGAGTAAAACATCAGTGATTATATACAGGGCAGTACTGTCAAAGCAGAAGGAGTGTAGCCATGTTCAGTTTGCTACAGGGATGTGGGAAGTAACTCCACCTTGTACAGTTTTTCTGATGTGTGCAAAAGAGTTTTACTGACATTATAGACAGAATGCAGAATAATGCTAAATTTGTGTGTGCGGTGTGTCGAACAGAGAACATGTAGAAATTGTCACGCGCTAAAGGATTGATCATGCTGGAGAGTCTTTCTTATGTGTGGAGGAGCTTTGTTATTTGGGGGACATGTTATGTGCTGGAGGTGGGCCTGGAGCCAGCTCTGCAGCTAGGGTAAGGAGTGATTGGAAGAAGTCTGGGGAGCTGTTACCTCTCCCAGCATTAAGAGGACACTCCCTCCATGCTAAGCAATCTTTGTATGCGGCATGGATTAGAAGCGTAATCCTGTACGGTGTTGTGACCTGGGTAGTAAGGGAAGATAATATTCACTGGCTCAAACGTACAGAAAAAGCAATGATTAGATGAATGTGTAGTGCGTCCTGAAAGCGAGGCATGGGGGGCCATGATTACGATTGATGAGTTGAGAGGATGGGACTGGAATATGTCAGTGTTGTGATGAGGAAGGGTAGAATGAGAAACCCTGGGTATGATGAGAGGATGGAGGATGACAATTGTGTGCAGAAGGTGAGAATTGTGAATGCCGGTGGAAGGGTTGCGAGAGACAAGCTGAAAAAAATACTAGGATGAGGTAACAGAGATGACCTCAGGAAAAAGGAAAAGAACAGGGAGGCTGCGAGAGACAGAGCAACATGGAGAGCCGCCATTAGGTGACCAAGACCGACACATGCAAGCATGTTCAAGTCTTTATAAGTGTCTCTCTCTCTCTCTCTCTCTGTCACGAATTAATTCATGATATTGTGTTAGTATTACACTCGGAACATCTGAAGAATTTTGAAATCCATAAACTTTCGCTCAGTCTGTTAACCCGCCCCGTCCTGGCAGATTTTTCACCAGTGACCCCCCCCCCCAATCCCGGCAGATCTTAGAAAACAAATTTTTGGCAAAAACCTCTGCTTTTTATGGGAAACATCGAAAATTCAGAAAGTGCTCAGTTGAGTTTAGAAATACGGCAGAAGTAAGAGTATCATTACCTTGTTACCGTGTTCTCTCAGGTCAGGCTTGTGAGAAAACGTTTTCTATGAGACGGGTAGCTAATTTAAACCATTTATAACTGGTTAGATATTTATTTGGTACGAATTTATATGTAGTACAGGAGTATATTGATTTTCAGACAATAATATAGGTGATATAAAAGATGTTCACTCACCAAAAACATCATCAAATGGCACCTTCTTTTACGACATCACTGCCTCATCTTCTGCTTGTTTTTCTCTGGCTTATTTCTTCCTTTGTCCTCCACCTCAGGAATCACTTTTGCCTTGAATTTCGTCATTGGAGAGACCGTGGTGCGACATGTCTTTACTGGCCAGGTCACTGCTAACAGGTGTTGCCGAGAAAATGGCGTGCGGGGGGGGGGTCAGGTGGGGCCAGGCATTATCCCTGCCTGGCGTTGGGTAGAGGATGGTCTCCCACATATGCCTACCAAAAATCACCCGTAAAACTTGAAAAATGTGCAAATGATGGATATCGCAATTCCAAAACGTATGAATGTCGTCGGGTGTCACTGTCAAAACGTGGTGACATATCCATACGCTTCGGGTTAACTGCCTCGCTTTTGCACTCAGATCGTAATGAGTTTTCATAACCCTTGTCATTATTTTCATAAGTCACTGTCTTTCTGTATAGGCAGTGCATTTCACTGAGTGAAATTTTTTGTGAAATTGTCGTTCCCATGCATTGTTTTTCTGACCGTTGATTCAGGCCGTGCCCAGCCTGCTTACATAATTTAGTCAGTGATGGACAACCACGGGGGTAGGGTCATCGTGCCAGTACTGAGAGCAGGCCCTTCTGCGCCTACAGTCTCCAGAGTCAACAATTCCCTGTATCTTCCCACCATCGGTGATCAGTTGCAGTGGACATTAGCAGCGAATAGCAGAGCCTGGTGTTCAACAGATAGACACCCATTCTTTCGTAGCTTCAGCTCCGTTCCCTCCACTGACCATTATTTCCGCTCGTTTTCCTAGGTTTAAGTCTGATTAGCTTTTGAATGAGCAAGTGAGTGTATTTCCTTTGATACTTTAATTCACTAGTCGCCCTGCAACATTGAATTCCTCTCTTGAATTCATTTCTGAGAGTCATGTAACGTAAATTTATTGTAATAAATAAATTTACAGTTCTTTTCTTTGAGCTCATTTAAATGTATTAATGGTGTTTGATTTCTCCACATTGAGCTTACTTTAGTTTGCAACCCCAGGTTAGCACAAACTTCTTATATTAATCACGAATGGTAGTTAAGCCAATTCTTTCATATTAATCTTTAAATCCGTTGTGCCAGCCAGGAGTTTGCATCAGCAAGAACCTGTCTTTAATATTATTATTAATGATTGTCAGGAAGTAAGGGCACTTTCTCAGAGGTCAAAACAGTACTAACAACACAGCATTCGTGAGTAATTAGTCTTTGCTGTGTACTGTTGAGAAAGTTCATAAAACTCTTGTCTTTAAAGAATCGGCGAAGTAAGCTAGCATAAAGTAAAACTACTTGATTTCACAAGTTGATTCACCTTGTGTCAACTGTTTATATATTTATATCAGCATTTTTTTCATAAACTCACATCCCCCCGTGACATCTGAACATTATTAACCAGGAAACATCCTAATCCTTGGATTGCTCAAATCTCTCAGAACAGGCAGTTTACTGGTTAATAATGTCCAGATGTCACGGGGAGATGTGAATTTATGAATAAAATGCTGATATAAATATATAATCAGTTGACACAAGGTGAATCAACTTGTGAAATCAAGTAGTAAGTTTTACTTTAAGCTGGCTTAGTTCGCCAATTCTCTAAATACAAGAATTTTATAAACTTTCTCAACAGTACACAGCGGAGACTAATTACTCACGAATGCTGTGTTGTTAGTGCTGTTTTGACCTCTGAGAAAGTGTCCTTTCCTCTTGACAATCATTAATAATAATAATAAAGACATAGGTTCTTGCTGGTGCAAACTCCTGGCTGGCACAACGGATTTAAAGATTAATATGAAAGAACTGGCTGACTACCTATCGTGATTAATATAAGAAGTCTGTGCTAACTGGTAGTAAACTAAAATAAGCTCAATATCGAGAAAGCAAACACCATTAATACATTTAAATAAGCTCAGTGAAAAGAAGTTAATTTATTGATTACAATAAAATAAATTTACATTACATGAATCTCAAAAATGAAATCAAGAGGGGGATTCATTGTTGCAGGGGGACTAGTAAATACAAGTGTCAAAGGAAATACACTCACTCACTCATTCAAAAGCTAATTAGACTTAAACCTAGGAAAACGAACGGAAATAATGGTCAGTGGAGGGAACGGAGCTGAAGCTACGAAAGACTAGGTGTCTGTCTGTTGCACACCAGGCGCTGCTATTCGCTGCTAATGTCCACTGCAACCGATCACCAATGGTAGGAAGATACAGGGAATCGTTGACTCTGGAGACTGTAGGCGCAGAAGGGCCTGCTCTCAGTACTGTCACGATGTCCCTACTCCCGTAGTTGTCCACCACTGACTGAATTATGTAAGCAGCAGTGTTGCCACTTTCGTCTAAGACGCCACCCACAAATACGGTACGTTTTACCCACAAAATACCCACAAATTTTAATGGTATGCCCACAAATATACCCATAAATATTTTTTTACGTTCTGATATTATATATCAGCTTCAAGGTGGATTATATTCAAGTAATTCAACAACATATATACATGTGAATTTATTCTTGTATCACTGTTTGACATATGAATGGTAATAAAAAAAAGGAGTCTTCATCAAAAGAACATATTTAGGTAGCAGTAGCCAAAAATATACAGCACAAGAAAACTTGAGACAAAAAATATCTTTCTTGCATCATATATATATAGATATATAATTTTTCCTTCGTAGAAAAATCAATATAAACGTAGATGAATGTATTTCGTGTATGTCCACAAGAACACTCAACACCCACAAAATTTACCCACAGATTTGAAGTAAAATAGCTTCACCCACAAAAGCACCCACAAACAGGCACCTTACCCACAGATTTGTGGGTAAAAACCCACAAAGTGGCAACACTGGTAAGCAGGCTGGGCACGGCCTGAATCAACGGCCGGAAAAACAATGAGTGGGAACAGCAATTTCACAAAAAATTTCACTCAGTGAAATGCACTGTTTATACAGAAAGACAGTGACTTATGAAAACAATGACAAGGGTTATGAAAACTCATTACGATCTGGGTGCAAAAGTGAGGCAGTTAACGGACTGAGCGAAAGTTTAGCATTTCAAAATTCTTCAGACGTTCCCAATACAATACTAACACAATGTCGCGAATTAATTCATGACATTACGCCCCACCAAAATCAAATTTTTTCTCCAAAAAATTTCACGATATATACATATATATCCTAACTCAGTCACACAAGATTCACACTGTGGTGTGTGTACTATCCTGCTGCAGGAGAAATCACTGTTGCCAATGTGCGTAAAAACCTCGTATTTACGTTAATAGAAGCAAGCTTGAGGGAAAAAACTCCGTGACGACGGTGAAAAATCCTGTACTCAGGTCAAACTGAGCAAAAGTTCGCTACATTTACATTAACAACTAATTGCTATGTAGCTTGGTGTATATAATACACGGTGTAGGTGTGGCAGTTGTAGTGTAAATGTAACTACGTGTAAAATGATATAATACAAATTAATAATAAATGGAGACAACAAGGCAAAAGAGATGAGGCGGCAGCACGGCAAATCTGCTACACCTACCAACTGTACCTGCGAAATCAATCAAGGTGGATCATCAAAAGTCTCAGTGTGACAAACAATTTTTATTAAATTACAATTTCTCTTTCTGCCTAGTAGTCAGTACATATGCTACAAAAGGTACATCGTTACTGGGTACATTATTAACCAGGAAACGTAGTCCTTGGATTGCTCAAATCTCTCAGAACCCTTGTAGTTTACTGGTTAAACCTACATTAACCTCTCTCTCTCTCTCTCTCTCTCTCTCCCCTGGGGCAGAATAGCTCAGTGATAGCTCTCACGTTTCACGCCAGTAGTGTTGGCAGTTTGAGCCAGCACTAGAGTAGCGTATTTTTAGTGCTAGATGTAGCGGTCTCTTCAAGGGTCTCTCCTTCCCCTGCAGTGCTATAATTTATGGTTCATTGGTCCGGGCTCGGGGGATTCACTCTCTCTCTCTCTCTCTCTGAGACTGAGCAATGGAAGCTTGAAAGCGTTATGCAGAAGAGACCCAAGATCAAGATAACATCTATACGAGAACCTGGATACATTTAGCTGCAGATCATTATGAAGAGTGAAAGCTTGAGAGAAAAAGGTTGCCTCAGCGTTGGCCAATCTGTACAGGAAGGAAAAAAAAAAATGACTCGCTCTTCTACCGAGTCTAATTCAGACTTGGGCATTTCAGATCTTTTTTTTCCATGCTGCAAATAAAAGAGAATCATCTATGGCCAGAGAAACATATCAAACCTCTCTCACGTCTTGAATATTAATCGACAATGGAGAGTGGAAATGTAAACGGTGAATTTTGAGGCGCACTTTTGTCTCCGATTATAAATAAAATGATAGCTGATTTTAGTACTCTTTCCATAGCATGATCAGTTCCGTATGCATTAACTTCATTCTTCGTGGATTAAGTAAACTAATGACATTCTATATATCTGCAGAACAGTGATAGCACATGAAGAAATATTGACATCAAAGGAGTAATGATAAGGGAATATCACTCATATACTGAAGTATGCACAGTATCAGTATTTGTGACTATTTTCCATATGAGTATCTCTCGGAAACTTGAAATTAATGGTTGTAGGATTAAATATTAAACTGCTGGGTGGAATGCTAGCTCCCTATTTTTTTACGAGGTTTTCTGAAGGCAGTGAGTCAGATGGAACGCGTTTATCGAGTCCGTGATGTTGCTCTGTCATGTTGATTGCAGGCGGACCATACCTAATCACCAGACGCTTCTAGAGTTAACAATAAAGAATGGGAAGTCCACAATCCACTTTGCGATTTAAGTATATGCCCTGAGTCACTGTGATTATGATTAACCCATTAAGCTAGAGGACGCCAATTTTCTATTATTTTTTTTCAACTACTGGACGGACTTATTAATTTCTGCGGAGGCGTTGTATGAGAGAGAGAGAGAGAGAGAGAGAGAGAGAGAGAGAGAGAGAGAGCTATATTTAACCCCTCCAGTGCCAGAAGTCCACACAGAGATTTTAAAGAAAATCTAGAGGGAGAGGAAAAGCTAAATACAAAAGTTTGTCATTGGACTACAGACGTCAGTAGAAGGGGAACGTTGGCACTTGCGATTCAGAAGATATCTAGGAAAAATTATCAGCTTTATTAATCCCTTCAACCATAAGACATATTCAGTCTGTCTGTAGGCGATCTGATTCGTATTAGGAGAGAAATTTTGGTGTAAGATAGTCTTCATTAACACCTTCAGTTGAGGTCTCTTTTAAGTAGAATGAAACTGTCTGGAAGCAGGAAGAATGCAATAAAAAAACATCATCGGGATCGAGGGGCTACTTCTCATGACGTCTTTACAGTTCCGTTTTCACTCTACTTTGGCCCAGATTTTCGTTACAGCTTATTTCTCGTAGCTCAGTGAGAAAAAAATAAATAAATAAAGACGATATCCTTTACTTAACACTTTTTCCATAAGTATACTGTTTTTACTTAAGCTGGTCCAGATGCTCGTTTTTTAGCGGTTTACTATACTGTACATAGGTCTGTGGCATAAAAATACGTTAATAAGGCTCTATATCCCTTCCATAGTACTTTTTTGTTACTAGCACTATATTCAAGTGCTACTCTGTTGTTAAGCTACTCTTCGAATTTCAGGATGGAGAGGTGGTAATTTTAGGCCAAGTCAACATAAAAACAGTATAGTATCCTATGCTTGTGTCTGTCCAGTGTTACGGCTCAGTATTCAAAATGGAGAAATGCGAGTTTTCGGCAAAGTAATAGTAAAATGACTACAATTGAATCCATCTTTCTCCAGACTATTATTTTCAGTGGACTGTGAGTGATAGAACCTGTTAATACTGTCACCATTAACCATTTCTCGGTCTCACGGTCATATCGTTCCCCGTAATCTATTTCAGTTCACGTAGGATGATTTTATTCATTAAGAGAGAGTCACGGCAAATTCATTATATCCAGTGACGTCCTTTTGTATCTTTTTTCTTTTTCTGTTTTCTTTCTTTTGTTTTTTTTTTCTTCAATCAGACGATTTCATTCAGCTTACGGCACACCTGTAGTAGTTAAGGGTCAGTGAAGGCTCTTTGTAACTCCTTTCAGTTCCAAACGTCTGTCCTAAGTAAATATAATAGTCAAATAAGTGCAAAAGTACTTGATGTGGAAGCTTCAGGGCCCTTTGGTGTGGTATGATGTGGTATGGGAGGTGGCGTGATGTGGTGTGGGGGGAGTGAATTTATGTGGTG